>NC_081781.1:29353903-29653903 GCF_963082965.1 Carassius carassius | reverse complement strand
ACTGTTAAAATTATTCTTTAAAGCAGTTTCATTGTTAAATTATTACAACATCATATTGTATTTAGGGGTATTTACAGGATTTTATTGGCAACTTTAGTTGCCAGTTAAATACTGTAATTTAATGAAATCACAAATAAATGCTGTAAAATATATTTACAGGACTTTATTGGCAACTTTTTTGCCAGGTAAATACTGTACTTTAGTGAAATTACAAAATATTGCTGTAAAATAAACTACAAGTTAAATTCAATGTTACTGTAAAAAATACTACAAACTACTGTATTCCACATACAGCAATTAACTGTAATTTGCCTTGCAGTAATTTCCTGTAATCCATTTTACAGCAATTAACATTTTTACAGGATTTTGTTGGCAACTTTTTTGCCAGTAAAATCCTGTAAATTCTACAGTACATTTTTTACAGTGTAGCTACTGTGATTATGCTGTCCTCATGGATCTCACGGCTGCATTCGACACTGTAGACCATAACATCCTGGTTTCTCGATTGGAGCACTGTGGTGGATTTAGGGAAGCTGTGCTGGAGTGCTTTAGATCTTATTTATCTGACAGAAATTTCTCAGTCCGCATTGGGGATTTTTTGTCATACTCTGCATCTTTCTCGCGTGGTGTCCCTCAGGGTTTCATCCTTGGACCTATCTTATTTTCATTATATTTACTTCTGTTAGGGTTCATTTTTAGGAAATACGACATCTCATTTCATTGTTATGCAGACGACACACAACTTTATATCCCTTTGAATCTGAAATATACAGCTATATATAATAGCTATAATATACAGCCAGTGTCGGAGGTAACGAGTTACAAAGTAACGGATTACAGTAACTATATTACTTTTTTGGATAACGAAGTAAAGTAACGCATTACACAAACAATATTGGTAACTACACTACTTTACTAGACTATAGGAACACGCTTTCCTGCGTTACACATGCCGTGTTTGCCTGTGTGTAAAGTTCTGGCTGGGGTTTCCTGATAACGATTGATCTTAGCACTTAACCCTCAAAGACCGAGACAGCCAACCGCAGCTAAAAATAACTGTTATTCTTTAATGTTTAATAACTTTTGAACAGCTAATCCAATCTGAATGCTTTATAAAGTGATGTAAAGCAGAGATTCTCCACGTTTCGATGTATCATATTTATCTCATTATGGATATTCAGAGCCGCCGTAATGTACGTGATTACGTCATCGCATTTTGACAACATTGATTCGTCAGAAGAAACCAATGCTTTCGTTCCTCTGAGCCAAACAGAAATGATTGTTGACGCTTAGTCCCACCGTCGTGCGCAGATTGGTTCAAACTGTCCCGTATTAAACCAATAAGTAGTCTTTTTAACTAATACTTAACATAGCCTATTGCTTTGGAAAATGAACGAAAACAAAGTGGAAGTAAAGTCTGTCATGAGTGCATGAATACCAACACACATTTGCATTAGAAAACTGTCCGAAAAAACACAAAAAACACTCGACAGAGTACTTTGACATAAAACAAAACAAAAACAAGGATGAAACAGTGGTACATAATATCTGATAAAGCACTGGGATTTATGTCTTGGGTCGTTTACTGGGTCCCAGTAAAATCGATTCTGACACATATTACAGCCAACGGATCGATCATTTATATTATGTATATTATGTATACTAAGTAAATCATTATATAATTATACAGTTCATAAAGATAGTTGCACTATTTGTTTTCTGTTGCACTCTGAATATTTCTCACTCATTTTGTGTGTAGTTTGTGAATCATTTGCAATGTTTTTGCACTGTATTGTTGAAGACAATTTGTTTTTACTAAATGCTGCATAGTTTGTGTTTATTGTTCATACTCCGATTGAAAATATATTTCTCAGAAGAAAAAAGAAATGCAATTTATCTTTAAAAGAAAATATAAATGAATGTTTTATGCCTTCATTTGATAACCAGAAAAATGTAAATACACAACATAATTTCTGAGGGGAAAAAACATTTCATAAGGCTATTTTAAGAAAAAATTAAAAAATGTAGTTGTTTTTATGCATTTAAATAATTACACATGCTAAAAAATAAAACATGTGGTGAAGAAAAGACATGCCTTTTGATGAATATAATTAAATTAAATAAAAATATAATTAAATTAATTAAAAATTTAATTAAATTAAATTTATGCATTTAGCGCACGCTTTTATCCAAAGTGACTCACAGTGCATTCAGGCTATCAATTTTTACCTATCATGTGTTCCCGGGGAATCAAACCCCCAACATTGCGCTTGATAACGCAGTGCTCTACCAATTGAGCTACAGGAACACTTAAATAAAAAAAAAAATTCAATTTAACCATTAAAAAGGAGTTGAGAAAAAATAAAACAGATTTTATAGGGCCCTAAAAAAAGTAAAGTAAAGTAATAAGTAGTGAAGTTACTTTTCAAATGCAGTAACTAGTAAAGTAATCTCATTACAATTTACAGAAGTAACTAATTACATTTTTGAGTAACTACCCCAACACTGTATACAGCTTTAGCCGGCTTTGGAATAACTTGCCCCTAGATGTTAGACAGCCCCAAACACGTGCTGATTGTTTTTAAATCCAGTCTTAAAACTTATTTTTATACTCTGGCAATTGACTCCGTATGAGAGCTGTTTTATGTATTTTGTTAGTTTTAATATCTGTTATTTTTGGCTGTGTGTAAATTTGTTTTATTTTCAGTATGCTTGTACAGCACCTTGGTGAACAAATGTTGTTTAAAAAAAAAGTGCTCTATAAATACACTTTGATTTGATTTGATTACATGGCTCTACTGTCTACAAATGTTTGGATGATTGAGGACATGGTTGTTTTCCCAATATTCGGCTGCATCTTTCAACCTTCCTCTGCAATTCTGAGGTCATGATAGTGGACCTTTTTTCTTGAATTTGCTCGAATGGCTTATCAAGTCTTTTTTACATCCCATTTCAAACATTTCACACCATCGGTGAAAAATTGACTCTAAAAAAATCTATACTGCAGTTTCCATCAAAATAAAAGCTTAAAGGTGCAGTGTGCAATATCGACAACTAGCGGTTGAAATGGGTACTGCAGTGACATTTCTAAATATCTCCAAGTAGGGCTGCGAGTCTAGATATTAGGAAAAAAGTAGGCTACATATGATATTAGGGGGAAAAAAGCATTCCTGTTTACAAGAGCTAGGTTGTTGCCCTCTTATGCACACAGCTTTCATGAGTATCACTTAAACTTTTGACACACTGCATGACAGTTTACAATATATAGCCTAGTAGTAGCCTAATGAAAAAGTCTGGGGCCAGCTAAATTACGTAAGATTTATGTTACAAATTAAGGCAATTTTTCACGTAGCATCTTTTAACACAGAGGAAGGTTTGAAAGCCATAGACCATGTCTGATCAGTGCATCCAGAAGAGGGTCAGACGGACCCTGTTCAGCGATCAGACACTGAGGGACTGAGATCATGAACAAACCACCTCTGACAATTTATCAGATGCTCCATACAGTAAACCTCCTCCAGCATCAGTAAACCTGTCTCTCCGTGTAAAATGTGATCAGCAGCTCGCGAACATCATATCCCAGCTGTTACATCTTACCTTTGGTGTGGGACGTCGAGTCACGAGCGTCCATCGACACACAGCTTCAGCTCTTGATCGTTGTATCACATTCCCAGCGCGTAGCGTCGATCCATATCGACACCGAAACACACCGCTCTCCTCGAACACACGGGAGCTCGCGCACGCCGCAGCCTCGCCGTTTATCTGATAAACCGAGCTCAGATGCAGACGCATATATGATGAACATAACATACAGGCAGCAGAGACACCAGCACTGGAGTATTTATACTCATACATCAGGAGCACGCACAATGCGCAGCCTCTCTTTCCTGTGCGAAACGTCAAGTTGTTGTTGTTGTTGTTTTTTTATAATGTATTTTTTTTTTTAATAAATCCAAATCCGATTATTTGTGGTAGCCTATCTGCTGATGCACTAATCCAGCGATTCATATGACACAACTAACCTCTCGTTCTCTGACGAAAATATTATGCTGGACACCATTTAACAGAACACAGCTAACCCCTGTACGCATGTAATTCTGAACCGCTCATTCACACAGCAACCTGAGCTGGAATCTGAATCAGAATAACGTGACAATAAGACAATTCTACTCATCTGATTCAAAGGAAATTCAGTACGGTTGCACACAGGAATCTCTTTGTAGCATAAGCAATTGTATTATTTGACTAATGTTGTTTAATTCCCTGACATGAATGCAATTCCTAGCTGCACAGACATATTTCTTTAAAATAAAATATATAGTGAATGAGGGACTAGGGTGGGATTTGAAACACAGTCTCTGAGTGTCAACTTTGAACACTGTTAATTCAAGATATATAGCAGCAGGCTACTTTCTCAATAATGATGAATATTACCCAGCAGTGCCGTCGCTCCATACACGCAGAGTATGCAGTCTGCGTAGGGCACCAACTCCCAGAGGGGGCACAATCCCAGTTGCTCAAAAAAAATTAAAAAAACCTTCCGCCGTTCTCCCATCCGCGCTCGCGACAGCTTGCACCTCATGTTTTCGGCTGAATGTTCATAATTGATGGATGAACATCTATGTCCGGGTAAAGGACATCAACAATCCGGCGCAGAGAAAAGGAAACTAAAGAAAGTAAAACAATAAAAAAAAAGTTGGCTTGACGTTAGATGTTCCAGAGTCTCAAATTTAGGGACCGTCTCTAAAGTTACATGCGATATTGGTATACACTTTTCTAACGTCAGTAGCATTTGAGGAGAATAAGTTACATTCATAAAAACAACTGTAATTGTTCATCTAGGTGACAGCTATAAAGCACAATTGAATTGAATGTTGGATATTTATTAAAAAACTGTAAATCATATGTAAATGATGCTACTTTTTCACATGGGCTCAAACGCAAATTTGAAACTCAATAGCATTTGAGGAGAAAGACTTGCAGTCATAAAACAATTGTAATGTGTTCATTTAGGTGTCAGCTACAATGCACACCTTATACATTTTTTATATATATTAAAATAAATTATAAATCATTTAGGTAAAAAATAGGCCCATTTATCACTTTCAGGCACATTCCTGTGAACGTTTTTTTTTTTTTTTTTACGAAAATTACCCATGGTTTTAACAATAACACCGCAAATCACCGTTCTTGTTGCCATGGTAACTGCAAATTAACCATGGCTTTGTTACTTCAAATAATAATTTACAAAGTATTAATATACTGTAATATTTTTTTGATGTTGTTGTTGCTATAAAAAAAAAAGAGCTAAGCCATCAATAGCTTTTAAAATGACTTAAAATGCATTATATAAAAAACAATGAGGCAATAATTATTGGTTAATAATAAAACTGTTAAAATACATAATGTAGGCAAATACAAAATAAACAATTTATGTAGTTATTACAAATGCCTACAAAGGGAGCCAGATGCCATGTAATTGCTGCTGTTACACTTACAGGAGAATCAAATCCTTGTTTAGGCTACTGACCAAACATTTAATTCAAATAGTCACTTAATCTTTCATTTTTGGCCACGTTTTTGCTATAGATGACACAGCCTTTATAATTTCTTCAACAAAAAACATGCATATCACAACCCTTACAAAAATAAACCATGGTTTTTTTTATAGTAAAACTGCTTAATTTCCTTTTGCATGATTTCTTAATGCTTGAGACTATAAAATAAATTAGAGTCATAATAAAGTTATAGCCATAGGTAAATGTTGAGCCACAATTGTAATTTGAAAATAATAACATTTATTAATTTAGTTTTTTATTTGATTAAAGTTATTTTTTCACCCCTATAGTAGGTGTTTTTTTCATCATCATATTTGAGGAAGGGGGGGGCACAACAATACAATCCTGATTAGGGCACCCATCTGGCCAGCAGCGGCCCTGTTACCCAGATTTTACAGCAGTTTTTAATTATATATTGTTATAATTATATTATATATCATGAATTAACAGCGTTCAAAGTGGACAATCAGAGACTGTGTTTCAAATCTCACCCTACTCCCTCGTTCACTATTCCCTACATGAGTTTACTAATATAGTCCACCTGACAGGGAGAATGAACACTAATGAGTGAATTCAGACACTGATGAACAGCTGCTGTTAACAAGCAGAATCACTGAAGAAAAGAGAAACAAGACACACACAGGAATTACAACTGACTTCAGCAACAACCTTCAATCAACAAACAGCTTTACCAGCTTCACACATTACTAACCAGAGTGATTTTATTTCTGTCAGATCAGAGATCAGAGATCAAAAGATCTTATTGAGAATTACAGAGATTTAGATGATGATGTTTTACTGTTTCATTTGAAGTTACCATTGTGGAGATCAGTGTTTGCTTTAGTTGGGCTCCTGACCCTTGACTATCAAGCATTAGCTTTTGTTTAATTGCTATATCTGTGTATTTAAAAAACAACTGTTATAACATACTCTTTTTTTTCATTTGCAGTCTATTTATATGTTCATATTATAGTGTCATTAACACTCAGAGACAGACGTCAACAATCAGCATATGAATCTCAACAATGGTGACAATCAAAAGCTTCATGATGCAATGCATGCTGCAGCACAGGACAAAACTTATCCATGACTCCCAGCATGCATTGTAGCATGAATTATGATGCTGAATTGTCCACTTATTTTCTTGAATTATTACTCTATGCTTGTATTTCTGTTTTTGTCTTGAGTTTTAGTAGCATGTTTTGTGATGTTCCGAACTTTTTTTTTTGATGGCTCAGCAGTGCTTGTTCTTCTGATCTAGTACTCTTATTCAAAAATGCTAAACATTACAGCGAATCTGAAGCGAGATAATTTTTGTTATCAATCCATAAACAACACCAGAATTTTTTCTCTTTGTGGCTACAATAAAAAAAGTTTAAAAAACACATTGCTACAGCAGGCAAGAAAGAACAAACAAACAAATAAAAAAAACTTCATCTCCATCATGGTAGTGAGTAAAAAAACCTCTAAAACTCAAACTCTCAATAAGATCTTTTTTAGATGTCTGATGGAAATAAAGACAGTCTGGTTAGTAACGTGAAGCTGGTGAAGCTGTTTAAGGAGTTGTTTAATCAGATCTTGAGAGATTTAATGTTGTCTTTTATTTCAGTTGATTACATCTAAAGCTGTGTCTGAAGTCAGTAGTTCTTGTCTCTCTTTTCTTCAGTGATTCTGTTTGTTAACAGAAGGTGTTCATCATTAATGCTCAATCAGCACTTAATCAATCACACAATATTATCTCATTAACTTCACTGATTCAGTGTTACTCTAAGGCCATGTCCATACTAATACTTTTTAGTTTGAAAGCGCAATTTTTCTCTCTCTCTGTTTTGGCCTTCTGTCCACACTGAGACAGCGTTTTTATCAAGGAAAACAGAGCTTTTTGAAAACGCTCTCCAAAGCGGATACATTTGAAAACGCCGTTTTCAATTTGTAATGTGTGGACTGTGAAATGGAGGCTTTTGAAAATGATGACGCAAGTTTAGTCATGTGACGCATATTGGTATTGTGCATGTTATGTGCTATGCACTTTCACACTATTGCTACAGATGTGTTACTTTGTACACTCTTTATATCACAGTCCTGCAAAGGTGAAATCAAATTTACTCGCGAGCACTATTTGCGGCAAACATGAGGGCAGTTGCGTTATAGATCAGACTAGAGCTGTAATCAGGACCCGAGCCCGACAGGTTTCGGCCCGAGCCCGACAGGTACATTTTGATTGACAGCTTTTTAAAAGCCCGAACCCATTTACAGCCCGACATTATTCAAATGTGCACACGCACACAGCTCTTTTGCCTTTGTCAAAAATGAGTCATTTATTCAGGTTTTAACATAATTTATTAATAACTAACGTAGACTACACCACTTGGAAGTTGGAATAAAGAAGTAAAATAAATCCTCTGTGACATCTTAACATCTCAGCACTCTAAATAGACATAGGTTCCTTTAGCCTATAAATAGACCAACGCACCAATAAAAACTAGTAAAATAGTCTTTTTTAACAAATTAAATTAAGATAAATTTTAAATTAAGATGGGTATTTGGCAATAACGAAATTAAGATAAAGGCTCCGGATTTGCTTCGCCACTAGCATCTGAAATTTAATAAAAGAATAATGCCAACATTAGCTGATATACTCTGTCCACATTATGCATTTAAGACTCAATGAATATTTAGTTTTCATTTAAAAAAACGTTATTACTCACAGCGATTAGGTTAAGCCTACATGTTTTTGGAACATGATTGAATCCACTGTAGAGGTCTTCAGCGCGTTCCTGCGCTCACTGATGGTGCGTCATTATTCACTCATTCTCATTATAAACACGGTCAAAAATTTCTGCATCCATTTTCGCATCTTTCTCGCGCTAATCGAAACACATAACATGACACAAGCCCGAGCCGGAACCGAGCCTGCGGAAAATGATATAATTTAAGACCGAACCCATCGGGTCCCGTCGGGTTCGGGCAAAGATCTTAAGCTCTAGATCAGACATACAATCATGAGTGTGTGCGACCTGGACGAGTAAGTGAATGGTAAGTTCTTTTTGTAAATAAAATAAATACAATTTCCTTTCAGAAAAACTGCATGAAAATGTCTCATGTCTGTTCATGTGTATAATCTCCAGTGAGCTTTTTTGAGGCTTTACGCATGCGCAGAAAGGGAATGTAACGTTTTCTGACGTTTCTGTGTGGATGAGACACTTTTGGAAAATGCTTGAAAATGCTAGTGTGGACAGAGAGCGTTCTAAAATGAAAACACCATTTTCAAATATATCCAGATTAATGTAAAGACAGACTAACACTGCTGGGTGCACACATTATAAGTATTCACTTAAAACTGAGGATTTTGTTGTAGGGTTTAGAAAGACAAGATGCAGAAAAATCAGCACGAACCATAATTTAACTGCAGTAAGCTGTAATTAATTTATGACAGCAATCTGTAGAGAAAAAGTTATGTGCTTGTGGCTCTTCATTGACTGAAGCACAGATTCTACTCTCCAGCACAATGGTGAACCACAAAACTACATTAAACTAACAGATCTCTCTTGTGCAAAAACACATTAATACAGTTGAGTTCAGTATTTACTCTCATTATCAGTGTATGACTTTGCATAACTTTTTTTTCTATTGACGTTCACAAATATTTTAGTCAAATTAACTTTTTTTTTCATTTGGTAAATCTGACTCTTACATTTTACAGTATATTACTGTTTTTTTTCCTTGACTTAACGGCAACATGTAGAAAAACAGTTATTTACTGGCAGCATGGTTCCCAGTAAATAACTGTTTTTCTACAATTGTATTTCTGCAATTGGGTTCTAGTTTTTAGAAAGCATGGCCTGTCATTTCATTGCTATGCTGACGATACTCAAATCTATTTGCCCTTAAAACAGAGCTCAAATGGTTTGGAAGCACTTATGTCTTGCCTGTCTGATGTGAAAGCCTGGTTGTCTTTACATTTTTTAAATTTTTTAAAAATTTAGCTGCCCCTAGATTGTGGAATGCATTACCCCTTTGTATTAGATCTGCACATTCACTATCTGTTTTTAAATCTATGTTGAAAACTTACCTTTTTGATGTAGCGTTTTAAAACTGAGAATTTTCTACTGTATTGTTTTATAGTATTATTATGTTTTGTCTTATTGAAAGGTTTTTATTGTTGTTGTTCAGCACATTGGTCAACCAGTGGTTGTGTTTAATAGTGCTATATAAATAAAATTGACACTGACATCGACTGCAATTTCATTGAGACCATTTTCAAGAATTGACAATTTATTTTTTCCACTGGAATTCAACTGTACAAACTGAGGTAAGCTTCAACTCTCACTCCTAACTTTTTTTAATTTATTTTTTTTAGTTCTTGAAATTTTATCCTGCTTGTCCCACCCTTAAAGTTCCACCCTGTTAGGCTGTATTATGGAGAATATTTGTCCTATCAAAAAAAAAATGTAAAAACAAATTTGACATAGTTATAAAAGTTCTGTTAATCTGTAGAAGGTTAGCTAGTTAAATGTTGATCACTTATTGAGCTATGTTGAAGAGCCCTGTTAGATGGGTGAAAATTCTGATAGAATAAATAGTATTTAGTGTATACAGCAAACAAATTTAAATATATGTATATGTATGTATGTATATATATATGTATATATATATATATATATAGTGTGCAGAACCCGTAAGCTCCCAGGTCACTGGTACAGAACTCGATCTTGGAGTAAAAAAAAAAAAAAAGACCAACCACTATGCTGATCGTGGAAATATTAAAAATTTTATACAATTAACGCAGCATCCATTTTTTCCATCATAATTATCATCATAATAAAAAACACAAAAAATGGCATCACTGTCCATTACTGTTCCTTCTTGTGATGGTTTTTATTTTTAATCAAATATAAATAAAGAATAATTTATTATGTCTGTCCTCTCTAATTTGTAATTATTTCTCTAGCCATCTGAACAGATAATTGTTTTGCCACCATGATTGATTGTGGTAAGGAAACACATAGCTATTTTCTGTGTCCCTCCCCCAAAGGAAATCTGAATTATTTATTAATTTATTTTTAATTTATTTTTTGAAACATTATTATATAGGTGCAGTTCCACACATTACAGATGGGAAACCATGCAGGACAATTACGGAAACCAATCCATCTTTAACGAACCTGTTAACACTGGTGTTCCACCCTGTTATGCTCCTTTCCACCCTGTTAGACAAGTCAGTTTAAATAATAATTTGACAGCAACGTTAAATGTTTGGCATACTTTTGTCTTATTTTGTGAGGTGAGGAGCACTAACAGCATATATTTGTTCTTGAGCAAAACAATTTATTATTTACAAACCTATTGACAATAATTGGCACAAAAGTACCCGTTCTTAATAATTAAGACATTCTATTAATCAATAATTGTTTTGTTATTGTTTTTAAAATAAAAAAAATCATACGATTGCATAAGGGACATATATACTATCCAAGAAAAACTTATTATTGTTTAACATTTACATTATTAACATGTTGTTGTAACTATCTATATGTCTCTAACAGGCTGGACTATTTTCATGGCCAGTGACTGAACAATCTACCCATAATTATTATTTTTTGAGTCCCAGAGCTTGACCAATTTGTATTCCTAAATAGTTAAACATGTTATTTGCACCTCTTGTCACATGTATAGTTTATCTATCTCTGTCGCAGATGAGGGATTCACATGTGATAAATGCAGGGAAATAGTTAGGCTGACAGAGAAGATTTCAGAATTAGAGACACGCATCCAAACTTTAATTGAGGACAGTAAGAATGTTAGGGCTCTAGATATGGCTTTGGATGCATCTAGCTCAGGGATTCCTGTACATTGTTCGGTTCCGGAAACAGAGCCCCTGCAGCAGGACAACGGGTGACGGTGAGGCAGCGTAGTCGTGGGTCAAAACACCGCTCTTCTGTTCCGATCAAAACATTAAACAGGTTCTCCCCACTCAGTGATGCACCCACTGAGAAACCTGATGAAAGTGCTCTAGTTATTGGTGATTCTATTGTACGGAACGTGAATATAGAGACACCAGCCACCATAGTCAAATGTTTACCGGGAGCCAGAGCGCCTGACATCTTGGCAAATTTAAAAGTGCTGGCTAATGCTAAACGTAAATACAGTAAGATTGTTATTGCGCTAATGATGTTCGACTTCGCCAGTTGGAGATCACTAAAAATAACATTAAAGAGGTGTGTGAACTTGCAAGCATGATGTAATATGTTCTGGTCCCCTTCCAGAATTACTAAATGAAAGAAAAACACAAGAACTGAATCTGACTTTAGCCACAGTCTTGGATGAAATCAACTGAAAAAAGAAAAAGTAAAAAAAAAAAAAAAAAAAAAATGCCACCATAATTGTGGTCAAGGTTTGCTTTAGGTAGCCTCTTAACCCTTTTACTAACTCAAGATAATTTGCTTTAAGCAATTGCAATATTGTTCCATAACAAATTTGTGTGCTTTGCTGAAACAAAATTTGAAGTAGCAATTGAGTTTACTCTTTTGGTCTAGAACTCATGACAAACGAACATCATTGAGTGATCTCTCTTTGGTTTATTGTCTGACATTCAGCTGTTCCTGATCTGCAAATATAAGTTCTACTAAACCAGAATCATAATGCTTTGATATTAAAATTCTAATCAGGCCAGGCTTTTAGATATAACAACTCATTATATGATCCTCAACAGTGGTGGCAATACTTTTTCATACTTCAGTGCATGATTGGAGTTTTTACTAAGGTGTTACCCAGCATGCATTGCAGCATGAAGCATTTTGTTTCTTGTCAGCATAGATTAATTTTTTAATCTAGATTAATCTCACTGTAATCTTGGAATTAATCTAGATTAAAATGGCTCATTTGAATTCTGCCAAAAGGCATTCAGAATATGTGTGCTCCCCAAATAAAATAATGACTAAAAGTAAGTCTTTGAGAATGGGTGGTGCATTAGACCAGGGGCTCATCTCCTGTTTCCAAAATGCATAACAAAGTGCTTGAGAAAGCTGTAAACTAATTCCACATTGCAAGGTGCAAACAACCTTACGCCTGTTTCACACATAATCCGTCTGCAGTGCGTATGAGTTTGGTATTTTTTTTTTACGCACCCATGTTAACGGATTCCAGTGTTCACGCGGTTGCGGTCCGTCAGTGCGTTCCAGGAGCGTTGCATCTGCAGAAGTGCAGCGATCATTCACGTACTGTGTAGCGGACTGCAAACGAGTCTTGTGTGAAAGCACAATGAGTCCGTGCTGCTTCTGCACCACATACGAAACGCACACGGACTGCATACACACTGCAGACGGAGTATGTGTGAAACAGGCATGAGTCTTGTCGAGGTTTCCATTGGAAGCTTCTTAAAAAAAAAAAAAAAAATCCCTGAAGCAAACCCGGCGGCATTTTAGCTACATCCATGTTAGCACGTCACGTTTGATGTGGTAATACACACAGGTTCGAAGACTTGTTCTCGCCCCCTACAGTGCAATTCGGTTAGGCATACATCCGTGCTAAAATATCAAGGTGAAAGTATTCATAGCTCGTCTAGTATAGGTCCATCTCTCAACCCAACTTTGAGAATAGATTAACAGAGATATTTTTTTTTTTTTTAATCGCCCGATAAGAGTCTCCCGTTAACGCAGCATGTTAACGCCGATAACGGCCCACCACTAATATATGTCAAACGTGATATATATATATATATATATATATATATATATATATATATATTAAATTTAGGGGTGTCCCCGACTAAAGATTTTCATAGTCAAATCAGAATTTTCGAATCTTGCTGATATTCAACTTAGTCAAATCATATGTTTGGGGCCGGGGCAAAATAACTACTTCAGTAGTCATAATTACTGAATTACTGAAAATGTGTAACAAATGCTTTGCAGATACAAACAGGGTAAATTATGTTTTTATATAAAGATAGTTAACACTTAACGTCGGCGAAACCATAACAATTAACCATTTTTACAGTAGTGCTCTTATTATAAATTTAGCCTATATGACAGTAGTTAATGTTCTGCATTTCTCTTTAGAGTTGCGTGCGCTGAAGATGACCAGTAGAGTGACCATTTGATAGCATGTTTTTAATCAATGGGATTCAACTCATAATTTCATATAGAATACGCTTCGTTATTTATACAACATAACGTTAATATTAGGACTTATAGGCTATCTGCAAAAAGAGCCCGAAAGCAAATGAACGTCTCTGAATGCGAACTCCTTTTGTGGACATGTTCTTCACGAAACAATGTGCAGAAACACGGCAGCTAAACTCTAAAGATTCACAGTGTTTTATTATAATGGTGTTCTCGTTATAATGGTGTGGGTGTGACAGTCCAGTCATAGTTATTAATATTCTGCATTGTAGTTTGACCTGTTCCCGCTGTGCGCTGAAGAGATATCACCGTAGTACTACAATGAAGCGCTTGACTCAAAATCAGATGCATCTTATATCTTATTTTCTTATTTTACAAATGATCTGCCAATAGAGTAAGAAAATTTATGGCAGTGGTGTCATGGTGTCTGGTCTCGGTTTCCCTGGGTCTCCACTAGTGGTCTCACTTCCCCATAGGCACCTCACCGCAGGCACTACAATTCCCACAAAGTCTTTTCCCTTCACAGTAATTGCACTCCTGTTAATTGCACTCAGGTGTCTTCACTTGAGAGTCATTACCCTGCCTATATTAACCGGTCTGTTTCTGTTTGGTTTCATGGAGTCCTTTCTTTCAGTCACCCAGTTTCCTCGCATTCTGAGTTTCTGATTCCTGTTCCTTTCCCTGTTTGTTTGGGATGGATTTTTGGTTTTGACCCTCTGCTTGTTGGATTCTGTATTTGGATTACCCATTAAACTCACACTGCGCTTGGATCTCTCGTCTCCTGTGTTTCCCTGGCTTCCAGAGCATAACAGAAGGACTCCATCATGTCGAGATCCAGCGATGTGGGACTTCATACCTGTTCCCCAGCCAGTATGGTGGAGCGAAGGGGAAAAATTCATAAAATTAACCACCCGCCGCCAAGAGGGCAATGAGGTGGGTGGTATGGCACAAGTCTTCTGGACCCTGGTGGATGGTATGGGATATAATGATGCGGCCCTAAAGGACATTTTCAACACCGGTCTGGATGACCCGGTGCCAAGAAGGGAGATGGATCAGTTGGATGCTTGATTTCTGGGAATTTGTGTTCTACCTACAACATCAGCCTCCATGGGATTCCCCAGCCACACCTGTCTCTCCCGGTGGGATGGCCGATTCTAGACCGGGGTACACAAACAGGAGGACCGCCAGCCCAGCACCACTGCACAGTATGGTCGCCAGCCCAGCGCCACAGCACAAGTTGGGCGCCGGCCAAGCGCCACGGTGCAAGATGGCCGCCAGCCCAGCGCCACAGCACAAGGTGGTCGCCAGTCCAGCGTCACGGCACAAGATGGCCACCAGCCCAGCGCCACGGCACAAGATGGCCGCCAGCCCAGCACCACAGCACAAGGTGGCCGCCGGCCCTTCGCCACTGCCCAAGATGGCCGCCGGTCCAGAGTCATGGCACAAGATGGCCGCTTGTCCAGCGCCTCTGCACAAGATGACAGCCACAGTTGACCCTCCAGAGTCGAGTCGGGTTCCCGTTGACCCTCCAGAGTCAAGTCGGGTTCCCGTTGACCCTCCAGAGTCGAGTTCCCGTTGACCCTCCAGAGTCGAGTCGGGTTCCCGTTGACCCTCCAGAGTCGAGTCGGGTTCCCGTTGACCCTCCAGAGTCGAGTCGGGTTCCCGTTGACCCTCCAGAGTCGAGTCGGGTTCCCGTTGACCCTCCAGAGTCAGGTCAAGTCACCGTTGACCCTCCAGAGTGAGGTCAAGTCACTGTTGACCCTCCAGAGTCAGGTCAAGTCACCGTTGACAGTCCGGAGTCAGGTCAAGTCAGTTCTGCGCCGCCCTGGTGGGCTTTTGTCTCGACTGCACGGATGTGTTGGTCTTCTGCACCGCCCTGGTGGGCTTCTGTCTCAACCGCACGGATGTGGTGGTCTTCTGCACTGCCCTGGTGGGCTTCTGTCTCGACCACATGGCTTTAATTCCACCTTGCTCCACTCTGGATTCCTGCCCTGTCGGTTCGGCCCTGGGCCACTGAACTTTCTGTTCCCTCCTGGACTTGTGTTTTGTTGTTGTTTTATTTTTTTTTTTGTTTTCTCTCTGTTTCCCTCTATGGAACTGGCCCTCCGTCCCTCCCCCTGATCCTCCGCCAGTCCACCTCCCTCCTGGTCTCCTTGTTTTTGTTTTTTGCACTTCTTGTCTCTTTTTCCCTATATTACCTGGCCCTCCGTCCCTCCCCCTGGTCCTCCACCGCTCCACCTCCCTCCTGGTCTCTGTGTTCCTTGGTCTGTTCTTGTGTTCGGGTGGAGCATCAGGTAGCTGCTCCGTGGAGGAGGGGGTAATGTCACCGTGTCTGGTCTCTGCTTCCCTCGGTCTCCACTAATGGTCTCACTTCCCCATAGGCACCTCACCGCAGGCACTACAATTTCCACAAAGCCTTGTCTGTTCATCACAGTAATTGCACTCCTGTTAATTGCACTCAGGTGTCTTCACTTGATAGTCATTACCCTGCCTATATTAACCGGTCGGTTTCTGTTTGGTTTCATGGAGTCCTTTCTTTCCGTCACCCAGCTTCCTCGCCCTCCGAGTTTCTGATTCCTGTTCCTTTCCCTGTTTGTTGGTTTGTTTTGGATGGATTTTTGGTTTTGACCCTCTGCTTGTTGGATTCTGTATTTGGATTACCCATCAAACTCACACTGCGTTTGGATCTCTCGTCTCCTGTGTTTCCCTGGGTTCCCGAGCGTAACAAGTGGCTATTTACACTAAGTGGAATTAACAAACTTTCTTAGCGATAGATCCTATTTACAGTAGGCTAAGTGCAAGTAGCTCTAGATGCTATTTACAGAAAAAATGTACAGTGAAAATCGTGATATATTCTATTTACCATGTAAAAGTAGCAGTTCTTTGCAACAGGTTAAGTGTAAATAATAATTAGATGCTAGTTATACTTTATACTGGCATACATTTGCACCTCATTATTGTTATACATTAACAGGATGCAATAATAACAGATTATATTTATTACAATTATAAATAGTTGCATCATTATTAAACACTTGTAAGGTATTTACTTCCACTTTTAGAACATTTTGTTCATTTTTATTGAAAATTAATTATAGGGCGGAGCTACATTAGATTTGCACTTAGTAATAGACACTCCGAATAATCTTGTTTTCAATTTGCATTAAGATTATTTTTATTACCACATTGGCATATAATTTTACTTAAGTAAAACACACTTAATTTAGACCCCCCACCAGGAAACAAGACTAAGTATCTTATATCATTTTCTTATATAGAAAATCGATCTTTTTTATAATTTTTTTATATATATTTCTACTTGGGGGGGAAAAAAAAGAAGAAAAAAAATACACTTAGTAAAAAGAGCAATTTTCCAGCGTGCATCAATGAAGTGTTTAAAAAAGGGGAGGAGACCGAAAGAAACTCTGGGTTTATCAAAGAAAACCTGCTCCTGACCAGGTTAGGTTCAGAGAGTAAGTTACCATGGTAACTGACTCTGAGTATAAGTTAGCTCGCTTTCAGAAACGGGCTTGACTTACCCTGCTTTCTCGGGTTTGACAAAGCTCCCATTCTGAAACAGAAAACCTAGAGTTTCCCTCATTGTCAAGTTCTGTATGTTTGATGACTGACCACAGCTTTGCCCAAACTTGAAAACTGCTTTATCTCTGATGAACGCAAAAGGACAACTCAAAACTGTTCACTTTTTCTTTTATTTCTTAAAGATGGTTTGATAGATTGGGATGGAACAGAATAGGTTGATAACCTTTAAGATACACAAACCAAACCCATTAATTAATTAATTACAAATAAATCACAAATAAATCTCAACACCACTTTCTCAAAGTAATAATAAATAGATGTTACTGAATCCTCAAACCAAACCAAACAAATTAATTTAGATTAACCTAGGATCTCTAATAGTTAATTATTAAAATAACAATCCCATAATTAAACTTATATAATTTAAACAATACACATGCTTAGAGTAACGTTACTTCTGCCAAGTTCTACGTTCCATTAATAAAGTCTTCGCTATTTAATTTAAATTGCACATTACAACCAAGAAAAAAATCATATAGTCTGAACTCAACACATTCAAACACAATCACATTCTGTCCTACCAGTTGCGTCTTTGGATGATTAGGAGCTGTGGTTAGGGTATCTTTTTCCAGGAACGGGTGAGAGGGCCAACTGAGCTCTTACCAAACATTTCAATGCCATGCCCTCCCTGTGGGTGCGCTGATAAATATGGTCCCAAGAGCACTTCCGAGAAGTTGGTTCCACCTCCTGTTGTATGGTTGCCCCCTGCAGTTTGGGAGTGCTCTGAGTATCCTGGGTGAATCTAGGCTGGAGTGCTCAGTACAACTTGTAACCATGAATTGACACAACACTCATTTCAGGGTTAACATACCTCCTTTGTGAAACAGGCCCCTGGACTGAAGTCAGTTGTAGTTGTGTTTCTCTTTTCTTCAGTGATTATGTTTGTTAACAGCAGCTGTTCATCACTAAAGCTCAATCAACACTTAATTAATCACTTAAATATCTCATGAACTTCAACACTGCTTGTGTTATTTTAACTCTGTAGATTGGGACAATAGAGTTGATTTAACTCTGGAGATTTTGCTGTGCATGTTGATAATGAAAAAGATGCATTGGGATCAGCATTTATAGACATTCTGAGCTTTATTGGGGTTAGACAACACATCTCAGGACCTACTCATTGTCGAAATCATACTCTAGATTTAATACTGTCATATATATATTGATGTTGATGGTGTTGAAATTATGCAGCCAAGCGATGATATCTCAGATCATTATCTAGTCTTGTGCAAACTTCATATAGCGAAAAATGTCAATTCTACTTCTTGTAACAAGTTTGGTAGAAGACTACTTTGTAAGTAATCTTCCTCATGTATCCCATTCCTTAGCACATCCAGAACCTCAGAACAACTTGTAACAGAAACTATGGACTCTCTCTTTTCCTGCTTTTTAAATACAATTGCTCCTTTACGCTTAAGTCAAGTCAAGTCACCTTTATTTATATAGTGCTTTAAACAAAATACATTGCCTCAAAGCAACTGAACAACATTCATTAGGAAAACAGTGTATCTATAATGCAAAATGATAGTTAAAGGCAGTTCATCATTGAATTCAGTGATGTCATCTCTGTTCAGTTAAATAGTGTCTGTGCATTTATTTACAATCAAGTCAACGATATCGCTGTAGATGTAGTGACCCCAACTAAGCAAGCCAGAGGCGGCAAGGAACCGAAACTCCATCGCTGACAGAATGGAGAAAAAAACCTTGGGAGAAACCAGGCTCAGTTGGGGTGCCAGTTCTCCTCTGACCAGACGAAACCAGTAGTTCAATTTCAGGCTGCAGCAAAGTCAGATTGTGCAGAATAATCATCTGTTTCCTGTGGTCTTGTCCTGGTGCTCCTCTGAGACAAGGTCTTTACAGGGGATCTGTATCTGGGGCTCTAGTTGTCCTGGTCTCCACTGTCTTTCAGGGCAGTAGAGGTCCTTTCTAGGTGCTGATCCACCATCTGGTCTGGATACAGACTGGATCTGGTGGCTATGGTGACCTCGGAATAAGAGAGAAACAGACAAATATTAGCGTAGATGCCATTCTTCTAATGATGTAGCAAGTACATAGGGTGTTATGGGAAGTGTTCCCAGTTCCGGTTTACCTAATTAATGCAGCCTAAAAATCCTTTAACGGATTTGGATATTAAAAGCATATTAGTATGTTATGTGTAAGCCAGGTTAAAGAGATGGGTCTTTAATCTAGATTTAAACTGCAAGAGTGTGTCTGCCTCCCAAACAATGTTAGGTAGGTTATTCCAGAGTTTAGGCGCCAAATAGGAAAAGGATCTGCCACCCGCAGTTTTTGATATTCTAGGTATTATCAAATTGCCTGAGTTTTGAGAACGTAGCGGACGTAGAGGATTATAATGTAAAAGGAGCTCATTCAAATACTGAGGTGCTAAACCATTCAGGGCTTTATAAGTAATAAGCAATATTTTAAAATCTATACGATGTTTCATAGGGAGCCAGTGCAGTGTTGACAGGACCAGGCTAATATGGTCATACTTCCTGGTTCTAGTAAGAACTCTTGCTGCTGCATTTTGGACTAGCTGTAGTTTGTTTACTAAGCGTGCAGAACAACCACCCAATAAAGCATTACAATAATCTAACCTTGAGGTCATAAATGCATGGATTAACATTTCTGCATTTGACATTGAGAGCATATGTCAAATGTGTTTAATGTTTAATAGGTAGCCACTGTGTTAAACTAATGTTTAATAGGTAGCCACTGTTGACAGAACCGGGCTAATATGGTCATACTTCCTGGTTCTAGTAAGAACTCTTGCTGCTGCATTTTGGACTAGCTGTAGTTTGTTTACTAAGCGTGCAGAACAACCACCCAATAAAGCATTACAATAATCTAACCTTGAGGTCATAAATGCATGGATTAACATTTCTGCATTTGACATTGAGAGCATAGGCCGTAATTTAGATATATTTTTGAGATGGAAAAATGCAGTTTTCTACGTGGCTTTCTAAGGAAAGATTGCGATCAAATAGCACACCTAGGTTCCTAACTGGTGACGAAGAATTGACAGAGCAACCATCAAGTCTTAGACAGTGTTCTAGGTTATTACAAGCAGAGTTTTTAGGTCCTATAATTAACACCTCTGTTTTTTCAGAATTTAGCAGTAAGAAATTACTCGTCATCCAGTTTTTTATATCGACTATGCATTCCATTAGTTTTTAAAATTGGTGTGTTTCACCGGGCCGCGGAGAAATATAGAGCTGAGTATCATCAGCATAACAGTGAAAGCTAACACCATGTTCCCTGATGAGATCTCCCAAGGGTAACATATAAAGCATGAAGAGTAGCGGCCCTAGTACTGAGCCTTGAGGTACTCCATACTGCACTTGTGATCGATATGATACATCTTCATTCACTGCTACGAACTGATGTGAAGTGACATTCAGCCAAGTATGGTGACCCATACTCAGAATTTGTGCTCTGCATTTAACCCATCCGAAATGCACACACACAGAGCAGTGAACACACACACACACTGTGAGCACACACCCGGAGCAGTGGGCAGCCATTTATGCTGCGGCGCCCGGGGAGCAGTTGGGGGTTCGATGCCTTGCTCAAGGGCACCTGAGTCGTGGTATTGAAGGTGGAGGGAGAACTGTACATGCACTCCCCCCACCCACAATTCCTGCCGGCCCGGGACTCGAACTCACAACCTTTCGATTGGGAGTCCGACTCTCTAACCATTAGGCCACGACTTCCCCGGCGGTCATATAAGTACGATTTAATGTGTTAAGGAAGACTAAGGAAAACAGTCTGACAACATGGTATAATGAGCACACTCGCACCCTAAAGAGACCTCTCAAATCTCCCTTTTCTTTCCAAAATACTAGAAAATGTAGTATCCTCACAATTATATTTCTTATTACAGAAAAATGGTATATGTGAGGATTTCTAGTCCGGATTTAGACCGTTTCAGATTACTGAGACTGCTCTCCTTAGAGTTACAAATGACCTGCTCTTATAATCTGATCGTGGTTGTATCTCGCTATTAGTGTTATTGTATCTTAGTGCTGTGTTCGACACTATTGACCACAACATTCTTTTGCATAGACTAGAAAACTTTGTTGGCATTAATGGAAGTGCATTAGCATGGTTTAAATTGTTCTTATATGACCGCCATCAATTCATAGAAGTGAATGAAGGGGTATCATATCGATCACAAGTGCAGTATGGAGTACCTCAAGGCTCAGTACTAGGGCCGCTACTCTTCACGCTTTACATGTTACCTTGGGAAATATCATCAGGAAACATGGTGTTAGCTTTCACTGTTATGCTGATGATACTCAGCTCTACATTTCTTCGCTGCCCGGCGAAACATACCAATTTGAAAAACTAACAGAATGCATAGTTGATATAAAAAACTGGATGACGAATAATTTCTTACTGCTAAATTCTGAAAAAACAGAGGTGTTAATTATAGAACCTAAAAACTTTGCATGTAATAACCTAGAACACTGTCTAAGACTTGAGGGCTGCTCTGTCAATTCTTCATCATCAGTAAGAAACCTAGGTGTGCTATTTGATAGCAATCTTTCCTTAGAAAGCCACTTTTCTAACATTTGTAAAACTGCATTTTTACATCTCAAAAATATATCTAAACTTCGACCTATGCTCTCAATGTCAAATGCAGAAATGTTAATCAATGCGTTTATGACCTCAAGGTTAAAATATTGTAATGCTTTATTGGGTGGTTGTTCTGTATGCTTAATAAACAAATTCCAGCTATCAGCTATTCAAAATGCAGCAGATAGAGATCTTATTAGAACCAGGAAATATGACCATATTAGCCTGGTTCTGTCAACAGTGGCTACCTATTAAACATTGTATATATTTTAAAATCTTGCTTATTACTTATAAAGCCCTGCATGGTTTAGCACCTCAGTATTTGAACGAGCTCTTGTTACATTATAGTCATCCACATCCGCTGTGTTCTCAAAACTCTGGCAATTTGATAATACCCAGAATATCAAAATCAACTGTGGGCGGCAGATCCTTTTCCTATTTAGCACCTAAACTCTGGAATAACCTACCTAACATTGTTCGGGAGACAGAAACACTCTTGTAATTTAAATCTAGATTAAAGACCCATATCTTTAACCTGGTTTACACATAACATACTAATATTTTTTTAATCCAAATCCGTTAAAGGATTTTTAGGCTGCATTAATTAGGTAAACTGGAACCGGGAACACCTCCCATAGCACCCGATGTACTTGCTACATCATTAGAAGAATGGCATCTACGCTAATATTAGTCTGTTTCTCTCTTATTCTGAGGTCACCGTAGCCACCAGATCCAGTCTGTATCCAGATCAGAGGGTCACTGCAGTCACCCGGATCCAGCACGTATCCAGACCAGATGGTGGATCACCACCTAGAAAGGACCTCTACATCACTGAAAGACAGCGGAGACCAGGACAACTAGAGCCCCAGATACAGATCCTCTGTAAAGACCTTGTCTCAGACAACCACCAGGACAGGACCACAGGAAACAGATGATTCTTCTGCACAATCGGACTTTGCTGCAGCCTGGAATTGAACTGCTGGTTTCGTCTGGTCAGAGGAGAACTTTCCCCCCAACTGAACTGGCGCCTCTGGCTTGCTTAGTTGGGGTCACTTCATCTACAGCGATATCGTTGACTTGATTGCAAATGAATGCACAGATACTATTTGATGAGATGAGGACATCACTGAATTCAATGATGAACTGCCCTTAACTGTAATTTTGCATTATTGACACTGTTTTCCTAATTAATGTTGTTCAGTTGCTTTGACACAATCTTTTTTGTTTAAAGCGCTATATAAAGGTGACTTGACCCCTAATATATATATATACAGGTTCATCTCAAAAAATGTTATATCATCGAAATGTTCATTATTTTTTGTAATTTCATTCAAAAAGGCAAACATTCTTATATTATAGATTCATTGCACACAAACTGAAATATTTCAAGTTTTATTTTCAAATATTTTGGTTTGTTCACAGAGTGCTGTATCAAAATATGTTCATAGAAAGTTGACTGGAAGGAAAAGTGTGGTAGGAAAAGGTGCACAAGCAACACGGATGATCACAGCCTTGGGAAGATTGTCAGGAAAAGCTAATTCAAGAATTTGGAAGAGCTTCACGAGGAGTGGACTGAAGCCAGAGTGAGCCCATCAAAAGTCACCACACTCAGACGTCTTCAAGAAAAGAGCTAGAGCGGTCACATTCCTAGAACCAAGCCACTCCTGAACCAGAAAAAATGTCAGAATCATTTCACCTGGGGTAAAGGGAAACAGAACTGGACTGTTGCTCAGTGGTCCACAGTCCTCTTTTCAGATGAAAGTAAATTTAGCGTTTCATTTGGAAATCAAGGTCTGGAGTCTGGAGGAAGACTGGAGAGGCACAGAATCCAAAGTGTGAAGTTTCTGAAGTCAGTGATGATTTGAGTGCCGTGATAGTGTTGCTTTTATTTTGTTTTATCAAGTCCAAAGTCAATGCAGCTATCTATCAGGAGATTTTGAAACATTTTATACTTCCATCTGCTGACAAGCTTTATGGAGATGCTGATTTCATTTTGCAGCAGCATTTTGACTTTAACTAATGAAAAATAGTTAATAACTTCACTGTTATTGAACTTAATGCAATATCTTTCAAAATGAAAGTTGTAGTATAACCAACAGGAGAGCAGTGATGTGTGAACTGAATTTGGTGAAAGTACAGTGTGTTACAGTAAAGTTATTAACCATTATGTTCAATAACGGTGAAGTTATTAACTATTTTTCATAATAAAAAAATCATAAAAAATGTGTAAAAGCAATTACTTTCAAAATGAAAGTTGTAGTATAACCAGCAGGAGAGCAGTGATGTGTGAACTGAATTTGGTGAAAGTACAGTGAGTTACAGTAAAATTATTGACGTTTTTTTCTTTATTAAAATTCATAAAAATTGTGTAAAACCATTTATTTTCAAAACCAGTGTTGTAGTGTAACCAGCAGGAGAGCAGTGATGTGTGAACTGAATTTGGCGATACACTGGCTTACTGTGAAGTTATTGAGTATTTTATTAGTAGCCTTTTTTCGCGTTTCGCACTTTGCAGACGGTCCCTTCGGACTTCAGACGCCAGCGCATTGAGATCAACACATTTTGTATAGAGCGGAGGAACGCTTGTTTTCAGGCAAACTCGCTTGTAGCACGTTTACTACATCACTACGAGTGAAAAGAGGCCTAATTCGTGAATTAAAAGCGTTTTGCTCGCGAGTTATTGATCCGGAAAAGTCGAATCTGTGAATATCTTGCCAGTTTTACCGAACTACACATTCGCGCAATCACATTGCTGGACCAGTTTAAGTAATTTTAAGAGTGTGCATCAGTCGCATTTAAGGTCTGTAAGGTCATGAAAATGCCATGCGATTTTAAAACAACAATTTCCAGGCCTAAAAACGCTTTGAAAAAGTTGTGGAATTTTAATAGTTTGATAGTTATATTTAATCAGGTCCTACATTTCTGTGGTTTTAATAATTCTCACAGCTTTCAAGTTTATAATGAGGTTAATCACCTGCATTTATTCAACTTAGCTTGTAGGTTTGAATAATAAATTAAATCCACACAAACAAGATTCAATCAGTCGAAACCATAAACTCTCTTGGAGCGCTTCACATCAGCGCATCTTGTCTGCACTTCAGCGACCTGCTGCAAACTGCGATACAAGACTCACTCGCATTTCAATCGGGACAGCTGACAAAACTGTCACTTGACTTGACTAATCGGGTAATTGTTGCATTGTCACAAAAATGTGTAATTTGCACACCTTTTAAGTATTTTAAGCCATTTGGTACTCGCGCCTCACATGCTGTATTTGTTGCACACACAGAAGAGGCGGAGACTTCTGGTGGCACATATATTGTTTTATTGCTGTATACTGTCTGCAGAAACACATGAACAGAAAGTAGTAATCCTTCAATTGTGTATCAGTGTCTGCCAGAGTGGCTTCTTCATATATTAATGAAGCTCTATGTCCTGCGGCTCATGATCACCCTCTAGCGTCACCCGCCAGCGTCTACAGGTCTGAGGCCTGGTTCACACCGGACGCCGAAGCGACGCGGAAGCGGCGCCCATTCCTTTCGGCGCCCATGTTAACCTATGATGTCGTTCACACCAGGCCGCGGCGCTCCGCGCCGTGAAGCGCCACTTTCGGCGTCTGGTCTATTTTTTTTTATTTTTTTTTTATTATTATTATTATTGACAACATTAGCAGTTACAAACAACACATACAAATTATACAAATGAATAAATTATACACAAATAAATAAAGTACATACATAAATTAAACATATCCAATAGGGTCTGCAAAGTCCAGCAAGGCTAATTAACAAACAGTCCAATTCATAGCATCATTAGCAGTTATGAGTTCCAATTTCATTCAGTCACATGGTGTCACAAGTTTTGAATATATCTGCACAGTCTTCAGAGCTTTACAGTTCTTTGAATATCTTATGGAGTCCAAGTATTCATCGATTTCACTCTCAAACACAAGAAAGAATGGTTTAGAGCCCCTGAACTTACATTTATGGATGTGGTATTTAGCGAGTAGAAATAAAAGATTAATAATGAAATACTTTCCTTCCTTGTCCGTCTTAAGGTCAACCACACCAAAGAAAACATCTTTAAAGCAAAATGAGAAATCCATAATGAAAAAGGTTTGGATAAATTCAAGGACATCTGACCAGAATTTTTCTGTGTATGAACATTTCCAAAATAAATGATAAATATCCTCATCTGACCTTTTACAGAAAGAGCACTTAGATTCAATATCTGGTTTATACCGCTTCAGCACACACTTTGCTGGGTAGAATCTGTGAATTAATTTAAACGTAACTTCTCTCACTTTATTAGTAAGCATATATTTGAAAGGTAAAGACCAAACATTTTTCCAAGGGACATTCTCTATTAACTTGTTCCAATATGGGATTATATAAGGTATAGTAACAATATGTTTTTGGTATAAATTCCTAATAGTTTTATTTTTCATCTGGTGCACCACAGAAAAGCATAAACTCCCCACAGCAGTATCAGATAAATCAATATTGTGAGTCAGTGGCCATGGGAAATTAATGCCTCCCAGCAGCATTCTGATACCAGAAGGAATTGCATCAAAGACAATTGCATACTCCTTAACCGAAACAGGAATTTGAAATTTCTGTAAAAAATCTGGATAACTGTACAATCTGCCATTTGTGTCATAGAGTTGGCCAACAAGTATAATATTATTCCTGTACCAATTTTCAAAAAATAAACATTTGTTTTTGTAGAGAATGTCCTTATTGTTCCAAATGTAATATCGATGAGGTGAGAAGTTATGTTTAAATAAGAGAGACCAAGCCGAAAGCATGTGTTTATGAAAACTGGACAGTTTGATTGGGATTTTGCTAATATTATAATTGCATAATAACAGAAATTTTAAGCCACCAATTTTAGAGAAAATATAGTTTGGAATAAAGTTCCAAAGTGATGTTGGGTTGTTAATGAATTGTCTGAGCCAGTTGATTTTGAAGGTATTGCTTAAAGTTGTCCAAAAAAAAAAAGTCCAAAAAATTTAAGCCCCCACACTGATTTGTGTTCATTATTACAGACTTTTTGACATAATGAGTTTTGTTTTTCCACACGAAATTAAGCAACATATCGTCAATTCTTTTCGATACCTCACAATCAACATCCAAAGAGGCCGCCAAATAAGCAAGTCTGGAAATTCCCTCCGCTTTTGTCAGTAACACTCTTCCTCTCAAGGATAAATCTCTTTGTAGCCAAGAGTTTAACTTTTTTTTTGTTTTTTCAATGATAGGGCTAAAATTTAATGAACTTCTTATATTTTGGTCTTTAGTAATTATTGTTCCCAAGTATGTTACCTGATCCTTCACAGGAATGTCATATATATTTGAAACATCACAATCTTTAACTGCCAATAGTTCACATTTTTTTAAGTTTAATTTGAGACCTGAAGCTTGTGAAAATCCTCTGATCAACTCTATCGCATGGGGAATCTGAGAGGCATTTCTCAGGAAGATGGTGGTGTCATCAGCCAGCTGACTAAGGATGATACTTCTTTCAGCCAATGTTATCCCTTCCAAGGCACTGTTAGAGACATGTAGAGCTAAGAGTTGAGAGGCGATCAAAAACAAGTATGGAGAGATTGGGCACCCTTGTTTTATTCCACGTGACACTTTGAATCTAGGGGAAGTACCAAATTTCAATTTTATTGCACTACTACCATTTGTATACAGGGTCCTGACAGTTCTGCAAAAGCCTTCTCCAAATCCACATTTTTTTTAGTGCTTGCAGGATAAAACCATGTTCAAGCGAGTCAAACGCCTTATAAAAATCAAGGAACAGAATGAAGCTGTTGTCATTGATAAGATCATTATAATCTAATAAATCTAGCACTAATCTAATGTTGTTTGCAATATGTCGTTTCCTCATGAACCCAGATTGTGATTCATCTATAATAGTGTCTAATACTTCTTTAAGTCTATTAGCGAAAACTAGTGCAAAAATTTTGTAATCGTTATTCAAGAGAGTGATAGGACGCCAATTCTCTAGACAGTTTCTGTCCTTTTCTGGTTTTGGAATCAATGTGATGACACCCTGTGTCATAGTTGTTGGAAGAGCTTCTTTCTCTAAGCTCTCTGAGAAAACTTTTACTAGAAAGGGGGTAAGTAATTTATCAAACAATTTGTATAATTCAGCAGTCATACCATCACACCCTGGGCTCTTGTTGTTTTTGAGATTTTTGATCGCCTTCAACACCTCCTCTTGGGCAATGCTATCATCACAATAGTCTCTGTCTTCTGGGGATATAGTTTTACAATGGCTAATAGAGGTCATAAATGATTTAGTTGTTTCCTCACAGTAATTAGATGTGTATAAATTGTTATAGAAGTTATAGCAGTGGATGGCTAACTCTTTTGGATCTTCAATAATTTTTCCCTCCACTTTAATTTGATCTACAGTAGCCAGTACATTTTTACTTTTTTCAAGTCTAAAGAAGTAAGCTGAGTTTTGTTCGCCCTCTTCTATCCATTGTTTCCTTGATCTTATATATGCTCCCTTAGCTTTCGATTTATAAATGTCATCTAATTTATTTTGTAATTTCGTATACTCACATCTTTCCTCATTAGATAGAGACTCTTTTTGAGAGAGAAATGCTAGCTTCTCAATAACCTCGTCTTCAACTGCTTGTCAGTTCTTGGCCAAATCACCACCAAACTTCCTGAGAAACTTTCCCAACTCATATTTTAGAAGCTCCCAATTTGTCCCATAATCTTTCTGAGAGTCTGCTTTAATCCAAAAGTTTTCAATCAGTTCTTTAACTCTTTGTTTGACCTGATTATGTTCAAGGAGGGAACTATTAAGTTTCCAAAATGAGGCTTTTGGGCCAGAGTACTGATTCGAGGACAGAGCTATTGAGAGGTAAATCGCTTTATGATCGGTCAATGGAGTATTACTAATATTGACTGAAATGCTGTTCCTCATTAAACATCTGGAAACTAACCAGTAGTCAATTCTGGATTGTCTTGAGCAGTCCTTATTGGACCAGGTATACTGTCTGTCATTTGGGAACTGTTCCCTCCAAACATCAACCAGGTCAAATTTATCCATGAGACAATTTAACACAGAGTTAGGAGACTCTGACCTCCTTGGTGGCCATCTGTCTAATATATTATTCATCGCTATATTAAAATCCCCTCCCACAACTAAAGAGGCATAAGGGTATTTGTTCAACCAATGTGATATTTTATGCTCTATAGTATCAAGAAGCATGTTATTCTCCACAGAAGAGTTGTATCCATATATGTTTATAATGACCATGGTATGATTGTTTTTAGTTATTACCATTATGAGAAAATGCCCTGAAGAATCTAAGTCGGTATTTTGAATAATCCCATTAAAATTGTACCTAAAGATTCCTACACCAGCTGAGTGTTCTGATCCATGTGCTAACCAGATGTTGTCTCCCCACTGTGACCTCCAAAAATTACAGTCGTTGGCTGTTGAGTGACATTCTTGAAAAAAGCAAAAATCTGTCTTATTTTTCTTTGCAAACAAAAACAAAGCCTTGCGTTTCACACTATTTTTAAGACCCCTGGCATTAATAGACATTAAAGACAAAGACATAAAATAATATCAGGTATAACCTGAAAGCTGGAAAAAATACAGATTCTCTCTAAACAATTAATTAGAAAGTTGTTGTAACTCTGCAATACAAAAAAAACAAACCCCTAGCAAAAGACAATGGGCACATGGTAAATTCTGTATACATATGATAAATCTACCCCAAAAATGTCCTTTGAGGAAAACTTTTAAAGATATTTTCTCTCAATGTAGGCTATATAAGAGTCGTTAACCTTAACAATGAACTGATTTTTTATCTTGTGCTTTTTATCTGTACCCTTACTTGTTTTGTTCTACCCACCCTTTCTGTAGTCCTTAACAAAAGATGATATTCAGCATTGAGATCATTATGTCTATATTTGAAAATAAAACGGTTATATATCCATCTACTGAGGAACCATATTAAAGTCATCCAATCAGTAGGAAGTTGCTACCATTTATATGACTCATAGTAGGTTCTAGCAGCTCTACAACAGAGATATTATGTGAATTATTCACACTAGCAAAAGTAGAAAATAAATACGTTGGGTGACTTTGTAAATACATTTGATAACCCTTTGAAAATACTTTTTTGTAAATCATTTTATATATATATATATTTTTTTTTTATTATTATTATTATTATTAATCATTTTTGGATCACATTTTGGTTGTAGTTTAATATTTACTGTAGAACTTGGCTGGTAGGATATTTTTTTTTTTAACGTTACTCCTGAGATGAATAATCCATCCAGAAGTAGAGCAGACAAAATTTAAAGTCATTTCAACTGAAAATATGTTATCCAAACAAACCTGCTCTTATCTTAGTTCAGATTTACACGTGCAAGCCTAAGGCATATAGAGCAGTTTGGAGGCCTGGCTGGCTCACATATCATTCACCGTTACCCTTTTACCATCAATATGCGCGAAATGCCCTCTGAAACCTGCTTTCTTCCCCTCCTTCCTCGTCTGTTCCACCCGCGGCCACAATTTGTTCCTGGCATCCTTGGCCTCTTGTGTCAGGTCTTCGAAGATTTAGATTTTTCTTTCCTTGAGTATGGTCGATGTTTTGGCGTCTTTCCAAATCTTGTCCCTGTGGGTTCGCGATAGAAACTGCACAATGATACGGCGGTTGGAACGTGCCTCTCCCGAGCGGGGTCCCAGTATGTGAGCGATGTCCACGTAAAAAAAGGCCAGTTGGTCTGCGATATCTGGTGAGACCTGGCTGAATAGGTCCACTATAATTTTTTTCACATTTTCTCCCGCTTGTTCCTTTACCCCAGCGACGCGTAGATTCCATCTCCTCTTGAAATTATCAAGTTCATTGCACCTGTCACGGAGCACACCGTTTTCTTTCTCCAGGAATCCAACTTTTTTATCTAGGGTTTCAACTTTGTCTGTTGCTTCTTTTATTTGTTTCCCCATATATTCCATAGCGTCAGTGACACTTTTTATGGAGTAAGTATTATCTTTAACCGTCGCCTCCAATGACTGCAACCTCCTCAGCGACTCTTCTTGCATTTTTTCAACCCTCTCCATTACTAATAGCAGAACAGAATTGGGTACAGACTGACCTTCATTATCATCAATTGTTTTACTTCTTTTGGCGGCTCGCAGCTTCAGCTCATTTTGCAGCGGTTGCGCCGAGTCCGAGCCCTCCTGCTCCGGCAAAGTTACCTCCATCTCGCCTTCTTCATGCTGCGGAGCCTTCTTGGCGTATGAGTGCATAATGCTGCTAATATTTTCCTCTTTGTCCATTTCTCAAAAATATAAGGGTCAACTGAGTGCAGCTGGTCGAGTAGAAGTAACAGTCCATTTGTAAAGATGAAAAAATAAGGAAACACGTAGATAAATATCTTCTTCAAAAAGTCTCCAATTTGTCAAGTGTTAGGATAGCATTTGAAAGCCCTCAGTTTAGTGTTAATAACTTCTTCACATTGCAGAGCGACAACAGAGTGATGTTACCTCGACGCCATCTTGCCGTCCCCCCAATTGATTCGGCGTCTGGTCTATTTTTTGCGCGAGCCGCGAGCGATCCGCGTCAATTCCAACAGGAAGTCACACCAAGAAACACGAGACAATCCGGTCAATTGTCAAAATATAAGCAATTTTCAAATTAAAATACCGCGAGTGACAAATGCGATCATATTTGTGTATCTAAACAGACTAGAAAAAAAAAAAAAAAAACACAACACACACATGCACGCACATGCACACACAGCTAAGGATGGCTGAAGCGAAACAGTCGTTCCGAAGCTTTGCGAGATCCCGAAGCGCAGATGTGTCGAAACACTGATCCGAAGCGTGATTCGAAACACCCATGTCACGTGACTATGACCAAACGAAGCCTCGAAGTGTTTCACTAATTGTTTCATCAGGTGTGGTCCGCCGAATCAGCGTTTGATTGGAACGGTCGGGAACAGCCCACACAATCGCACATCTGTATAAAAGTGAAATAAACGCATTTTGACCTCGTGGGTTTTTGTGAGAGGAGTTTGACTTTGAGATAGCGGATTTTTGGTGATATAGTGACATAGTGCGATTTGATTAGTTATAGGCAATTTAGACTTACATTTAAATTTACACAACACATTGACTGAGAGGCTGGAGACAGACAGAGTATACATATAGTGACACATTAATAGATACATAGATATAAATATATATAGACAGCTAGATTAATAGATAGATACATATATAGATAGATTACAGATACATATATAAATACATATATTATAGATAGGTACATATATAGATACATAGATTATAGATACATATCTAGATACATAGATCGATTCATATATAGATAGATAGATTTGGATAGATAGATAAAATGGAAGCTCCCCAAAAGAGATGCCGTACATCTGTGGTGTGGGAGCATTTCCATTTAGAAACCCCAAATAAAGTGAGATGTGTGTATTGTGATCGGCAGCTAGCCTACTGCAACAATACATCATCCATGATGCGCCATTTGAGGAGCACTCATCCTGCCATTTTGCAGGGTGCAGAGGATGGCATTCCCCCTGTACCTAGGCCTGCTACTGACACTGCTGGGCCATCTATGTCACGGCCGGGATCCAATGAAGCACGGAGATAGAACCAATTGCAAGTAAGTCTTTTATTAAGGGGTAATCCAAACAGCATATACAGTCCAGGCAGGGGTCAATAGGAAACATCCATCCAAAACATAAACTAAATAAGAAGACAAGGCAAGGGCACGAACTGACGGACATGAATAAACAACGACTCCGTCACACATACTAAGACAGACCGGGTTATATACACAAAAGGATAATGGGGAAACAGGAGACAGGTGGGGAACAATCAATTAACTAAACAAGGAGGAAGGTGACCAAATAAGGAGACAGGAAGTGATAATATGATAAACACCGTGGGAACTGAGGACACCTAGTGGAACCCCAGGGAACACAACCCAGACACTGTGACAGTACCCCCCTTCTACGGAGCGGCTCCCAGATGCTCCAAGACAGACACAAAACAGAGACCAGGAGGGAGGTGGACAGGTGGAGGCTCAGGGGGAGGGACGGAGGGCCAGAAAAGAAAAACATGGGGAACAGGCACCAGAATGTAAACACAACACAGAAAGACCAGGAGGGAGGAGGACAGGAGGAGGTTCAGGGGGAGGGACGGAGGGCCAGAGTGACAGAAAGGAACAGGGACAGACATTAACACAAAAACCAAAGGAAAAAACAACATGAAGCCCCCCAGGGCGGAGCAGAAGACCACCACACCCTTGTGGTCAAGGCCAGAGCCCTCCAGGGCGGAGCGGAAGACCACCAAAACCGTGTAGTCAGGGCAAGCGCCCCCCAGGGCGGAGCGGAAGACCACCATGTCCGTGTGGTCAGAGCGGAAGCCCCCCAGGGCGGAGAAGAAGACCACCATGTCCGTGTGGTCAGAGCGGAAGCCCCCCAGGGCGGAGCAGAAGGCCACCATGTCCGTGTGGTCAGAGCGGAAGCCCCCCAGGGCGGAGCAGAAGACCACCACAACCTTGTGGTCGAGGCCAGAGTTCCCCAGGGCGGAGCAGAAGACCACCACCACCATGTGGTCAGGGCGGAAGGCCCCCAGGACGGAGCAGAAGACCACCACCCCCCTGTGGTCAAAGCGGAAGCCCTCCAGGGCGGAGCAGAAGACCACCACATCCCTGTGGTCGATGCACAAAGCCCCCAGGGCGGATCAGAAGCCCACCACTTCCGTGCGGCCGGATCAACGGGAGGACGAGACTCTGGTAATTCCATGGTGTCTCTACTGGACTCCAGAAGATCGGTGCTGGCCTGACACTGCTCATGAAGATCATTGGTGACTTGCATATGCTCATGAAGATCAATGGTGACTTGACTCAGTCCTTGAAGATCACCGGTGACTTGACTCAGCTCTGAAAGGTCAAAGGTGACTTGACTTGACTCTGAAAGGTCAACGGTGACTAGCTCTAACTCTGGAGCATCAGCGGTGACTAGCCCTGACTCTGGAGGGTTAACAGTGACTAGCCTTGACTCTGGAGGGTCATCTGGAACCCGACTCGACTCTGGAGGGTCATCAATGACTAGCCCTGACTCTGGAAGGTCATCGGTGACTAGCCCTGACTCAGGAAGGTCATCGGTGACTAGCCCTGACTCAGGAAGGTCATCGGTGACTAGCCCTGACTCAGGAAGGTCATCGGTGACTAGCCCTGGCTCTGGAAGGTCATCGGTGACTAGCCCTGGCTCTGGAAGGTCATCGGTGACTAGCCCTGACTCTGGAGGGTCATCGGTGACTAGCACCTGACTCTGGAGGGTCATCGGTGACTAGCACCTGACTCGACTCCGGAGGATCCACTGGCACCTGACTCGACTCCGGAGGGTCCACTGGCACCTGACTCGACTCCGGAGGGTCCACTGGCACCTGACTCGACTCCGGAGGGTCCACTGGCACCTGACTCGACTCCGGAGGGTCCACTGGCACCTGACTCGACTCCGGAGGGTCCACGGGCACCTGACTCGACTCCGGAGGGTCCACGGGCACCTGACTCGACTCCGGAGGGTCCACGGGCACCTGACTCGACTCCGGAGGGTCCACGGGCACCTGACTCGACTCCGGAGGGTCCACGGGCACCTGACTCGACTCCGGAGGGTCCACGGGCACCTGACTCCGGAGGGTCCATGGGCACCTGACTCGACTCCGGAGGGTCCACGGGCACCTGACTCGACTCCGGAGGGTCAGCTGAGACTCTCATCCTGTGCAGCGGCGCTGGGCAAGCAGCCATCTTGGGCCATGACTCTGGACAGGCGGCCATCTTGTACTGTGGTGCTGGTCTGGTGGCCATCTGGGGTTGTGGTGCTGGACTGGCGGCCATCTTGTACTGTGGCGCTGGACCGGTGGCCAATTTGGACATTGGCGCTGGGTTAGCGGCCATCTTGTGCTGTGGCGCTAGGCTGACGGCCATCTTGGGCTGTGGCACTGAACCGTTGGCCAAAGTGGGCATTGGCGCTGGGCTGGTGGCCATCTTGTACTGTGGCGCTGGACTGGTGGCCAATTTGGGCATTGGCGCTGGGTTGGCGGCCATCTTGGGCTGTGGCGCTGGAACGGTGGCCAATTTGGGCATTGGCGCTGGGTTAGCGGCCATCTTGTGCTGTGGCGCTTGGCTGGTAGCCATCCTGGGCAGTGGTGCTGGACTGGCGGTCATCTTTGGTTGTGGCGCTTGGCTGGTTGCAATCCTGGGCAGTGGTGCTGGGCTGACGACCACCCCGCCGGAAGAGACAGAAGTGGCTGGGGCATCCCACCGAAGCCGATGCTGCAGGTAGCGCACGAATTCCCAGAATTCCAGTGTCTCTAACTGCGCCATCTCCTCCTGAGACACTGGATCATCCAGCCCGCCATTGAAATAGTCCTTGAGGGCCGCATCATTGTAGCCCATGCCCTCGGCCAGGGACCAGAACACCTGAGCCAGGGCACCCACTTCATTTCCCTCTTGGCGGAGGGCGATCAACCGAAGATACTTGGCTCGCCGCTCCGCCATCTTGGCTGGGGAACGGAAAGACGACATACCGCTGGTTCCTAGAATGACGGAGTCGTTCTGTCACGGCCGGGATCCAATGAAGCACGGAGATAGAACCAATTGCAAGTAAGTCTTTTATTAAGGGGTAATCCAAACAGCATATACAGTCCAGGCAGGGGTCAATAGGAAACATCCATCCAAAACATAAACTAAATAAGAAGACAAGGCAAGGGCACGAACTGACGGACATGAATAAACAACGACTCCGTCACACATACTAAGACAGACCGGGTTATATACACAAAAGGATAATGGGGAAACAGGAGACAGGTGGGGAACAATCAATTAACTAAACAAGGAGGAAGGTGACCAAATAAGGAGACAGGAAGTGATAATATGATAAACACCGTGGGAACTGAGGACACCTAGTGGAACCCCAGGGAACACAACCCAGACACTGTGACAATCTAAGCAAGGTATGCATTGTTTGGGATATAATTATAATTGAAATATAATTACAACCTTTTGGGACACTGTTTATAAAGTTTATAAGTTATATAAAGCACTGATTATAAACACTGGAAGGTTTCCAAATAATGAACCAGTAGGCTATACTTTTAATAGATGTGCACTAATTGAAGCTGTATTTTTCCAATGTATTTGTCTGAAAGTATGTTTTGTCTTCTCTTTTAAAAGCCAGACAGAGGGAATTGGATGAGGCTCTTATAAACATGGTGGTGAAGGATCTGCAGCCCTTCACCATCGTGGACGATGAGGGATTCAGGGCATTTGTGAACAAGCTTGATCCAAGCTATGTCCTCCCATCCCGGAAGGTGCTTAAAATAATGGTCAGCGAAAAGTACAACAAAGCCAAGGAGAAGACAATGGGGGACCTACAAAAGGCCGAATTTGTTAGCCTTACAGCTGACATGTGGTCCTCCATTAATATGGATGGATATCTTGGTGTGACTTGCCATTACATAACACCAGAGGCAAAAATGGCAACTGTTGTACTGGGTGTAAGGAGGTTTTACCAAACCCACACAGCCCAGCATCTCATGGAGGCTAAAGCCTTGCTAATGGCTGAGTGGGGAATAACCTCCAAAGTTCAGTGCATGGTGACTGACAATGCATCTAACATGATCCTAAGTGCCCAGCTACTCCACCTTCGCCATGTCCCATGTTTTGCTCATACTTTAAATTTGATTGTGAAAAAGGCACTAGATCAAACCCCAGTCATCAATGAAATACGCCAGAAGGCCAGAAAGATAGTGGGGTTGTTCAGATCCAGCTGCAAAGCAAAGGACAAGCTTGTGGAGATGCAGAGCTTGATGGGAAGACCAACTCTGAAACTGATACAGGAGGTTGACACGAGATGGAACAGCACATTTGACATGCTACAGCGCTTGTATGACCAACGTGAACCAGTGGCTGCTGCACTTTCCAACTTAAACTATGATACTGCTCCCCTGACAAGTATTGATTATGACATTATTGAACAATCATTGTCAATACTGCAACCATTCAAACTCGCCACAACAGAGATGTCAGAGGAAAAGAGAGTGTCTGCCTCAAAGCTTATACCACTGTACAGGATGTTGCAGCACAAGCTTGCACAGAAAAAAGGAAATGCAACGCAGGAATCAACTGTTAAATTAGGTAGGCCACAATGACCATACTACCCATGTGATTGGCCATAACTGTCATATTATTGTCATTATTATAAATATGTGTTTCTCCTGTTTTGGCTCATAGGCTCACATCTGCAAGAAGGTCTGCACTCCAGATGTAGAGGTTATGAGAGTTTTAGAGCCTTGGCACTGGCTACACTGCTGGACCCAAGGTTCAAAAATGTGGCATTTGGAAATGCTGCCAAAGCCCAGGAAGCTGAAAAGCATATCACACTGGAGTGTGCTTCACTGATGCGTTCAAACACAAATCCTGGTGAGCAGTTTCAGTCTGTGTTATGTTATGTAATCTGAATCATGTAATATAATATATCCTTCATATATGCCGTCAGTTTAGGATTTGTTACTAATTGCTGTTTTCATTTTTATTCAGACCCAGAAATGTCAACATCACACCCATCATCATCACCATCAACATCACCATCAACATCAACACCAGTAGAAACACAGGACAGTTTATGGGAACTTTTTGATACTCGCATGCATCAAACCAAGATGATACACAATGCTACAGCTGATGCCACAGTGGAAGTGAAAAAATACATCAACGATGCGTATTTGCCCAGAACTCATGATCCACTAACTTACTGGAAAGAGAGAGCAGTAATCTTTCCTCATTTGTATGTCCTTGCAAAAAAATATCTTTGTATGCCAGCAACAAGTGTCCCTTGTGAGAGGATTTTTTCAAAGGCTGGAGAAATTATCTGTAAAAAAAGAAGTTGGCTAAGTCCTTCCACAGCAGATAAATTAATATTTTTGAATAAAAATCTCTAAAAGAGTGAGACATTGTGGCTTGATTTCTTTTATTAATATTCATTTTTCATGACCAAAATAACATTATGCACAGTGAGGAGCCTATAGGTTACAAGCTTCACATATTAGAACATTATAATAATTAAAAAACAACACATTTTTTTAATGGCTCGTCAAGGTTGTTTCAGATCAACACCTGCAAGTGACCACTAGGTGTCACCGTTGAGACGGGTGTCGGATTGATTCGAAGCCTCGAAACAATATGGCACATTTGGTTCAACTGTTTCATTGGTTCACGAGGCCTCGATTTTGCCATAACTACACACAGAGCAACGGGAGTGGGCGGACTACAGGGCGGGTGGGAGAGGGTGGGGGTTATTACTTTACCCCAAGCGTGCCGCACAAGCCCTGAAAAGTGAAGCCAAAACGTCTCGATCGCCCCCTGGTGAGTGGTCCTAGTATAGGTCATAAACCCCGCCTCCCCATGTTATTCAATGGGACGCGAGACCAACTAAACAATTAAATTACCCTTCAAATATATTTTTTCCAAAGCTGTTTTTTGTCATTTACTGTAGTTTGTATCATGCTAATGTAAATTCAATTGTTCGTTTTTAAAATAAGTTGTTTTTTAGATAGTTATTTAATGCTCTAAAAACGGTGGTGTGACGTCGTGATTGACAGCTGTGATTGAGAGCTCTCTGAGCCGAGGTGGCACTGAAGCGTCAACAGGCTTTTTTCATGATCTTCGGAGGACTGAGGAGATTGTATTTACCTTATTTTAATGAGATTGGAGTGGAACGGAGCAGACAGAGTTCACAGGAGCAGGACTCCACTTCCAAAACAGTGCAAATTACGGTATGTGCATTCTGCGAGGGAGAGTGAGGGCGGGGCACAGGGGCGGGGCCGTTGATTTCGCGGCTTTAAGGCTTTACTTCCTGCTTGCTACTGCGCATAGCTACTGCGCAGAACTGGTCCCTAGATCGCTATTTGCGCAGGCGCAAGTCCAAGATGTCAGCGCCATATCGGGACACTGGCGGCTTCAGTTTTGACCAATGGAAGAGAGTGAAGGCAAGTAGTCCATCTTTTTTTTACAGTCTATGCTTTACCCATGATGTGCTCTGAATAAACAACAACTGAGCAGAAGCGCTTGTCGACCGCCGCGGAGAATACGCGTCTGGTGTGAACAGACAGGCACCGGACCGCGCGTGATTTTCCGTTCCGCGCCGCATCCGCGTCGCTTCAGCGTCCGATGTGAACCAGGCGTAAGTGATATTCAGTTGGCATAATTATACAGTATTATATAAAATTATATTTTAATATACATTTAACGCAATAACCATATTTAACAAATGATAAGTAATAATATTAATGAAAACAATACAAACATGACTACTTGAGTCAATACCACTACATATTAGTCTGTGTGCCCTCGCAGTCACATCCAAAGATATTAGAGTTATTTTTCGTAGTTTGTTGAGTTTAAGCAACAAAATACACACAATATGATGTCTGATGGTTGTTGACAAATAAAACTGTTTCGGCACACTCTACTAAAATACAAGGGGGGAAAGGAAAGAAAAGGGAGGGAAAATCAAATATTAAACAACACTGCGTCGTCAGTGTTTGTGTTGTATCAGACACGTGCAATGAACATCAGACTATATGAAAAACAAGCTCAAATGGAGTTAACAAGGTCTTTGGCCGGCGAATGAGGAGATCTGTGTTTTGTCCGCATCTGAGGCAAGTGCAGCGCATGCTATCATCACCTTTTACAGGCTATATAACGTTTATTGTTGCTATATGGGCGCTTAGTTTTTCTTGTTGTTTAGTAAACTTGGCCAGTGTCTCATGATATAAACGATAAAGTGCTTATACACAGGATATTTAAAACATACAACAATATATTGGCTAGATGGCAAAAAACGTACTTCTCCAATCTTCAAACACACAAAGACATTAGCCTTTACAGACATAGTGTTTGAGTAAAGAAAATGCTGTACTATTCAAACAGTTATTTGTTTACCCTTGCTTTGCGACTAAGCGGAGATCTGTGTCCTCCAGGCTGTGCGCGCGCATCAATCGGAGTGAAGGTGCGTGAAGTGACGAGGTTTCGCTTAGAGCTTGAGGATCCAATGGCGTTATAAAGTTTTACTGACAAGCTCTTTTAAATACTTATCATTGGTTAAATATTTGTAAAATCCTCTGATTTAAAATATTAATAACGAATTATAATAGAGATATGAATTTTGGTTAATTTTTCATGGCACATATCTGTCTGCCATACGGAAACGCCGCCCCTGGAGCTTGACACAAGGAATGCGACAGCTGAAACCCATGTCTTGCATTCATCTGTGCGTAGTGGTTCTTGAAGCACTTACTCCAACTGCAGTCCACTCTTTGTGAATCTCCCCCACATTTTTGAATGGGTTTTGTTTCACAATCCTCTCCAGGGTGCGGTTATCCCTATTGCTTGTACACTTTTTATCTACCACATCTTTTCCTTCCCTTCGCCTCTCTATTAATGTGCTTGGACACAGAGCTCTGTGAACAGCCAGCCTCTTTTGCAATGATCTTTCGTGCCTTGTCCTCCTTGTGCAAGGTGTCAATGTTCATCTTTTGGACAACTGTCAAGTCAGCAGTCTTCCCCATGATTGTGTAGCCTACAGAACTAGACTGAGAGACCATTTAAAGGCCTTTGCAGGTGTTTTGAGTTTATTAGCTAATTAGAGTGTGGCACCAGGTGTATTCATTATTGAACCTTTTCACAAAATTTTATTTTTCTGAGATACTGAATTTGGGATTTTCCTTAGTTGTCAGTTATAAACATCAAAATTAAAAGATATAAACATTTTAAATATATCAGTTTGTATCTAATGAATGAATATAATATACAAGATTCACTTTTTGAATGGAATTAGTGAAATAAATCAACTTTTTGATGATATTCTAACTATATGACCAGCACTTGTATATCTTTATATTGTGATTATAAGATGCAGCAGCGTACGAAAAGGACCTTTATTTTGATCTGGTGATATGACGTCATAAGGCTGCGCCGGGCTCCTGCATCTTTTCTAGTTGGAAGAAATGTTTATGTTTTAGACTTCTAACATGCTTAAATCGATGTAAACCATCTATATTATAGTATGTACAGGCGATTTATTGACACTGTAATTTTTATCAGACATTAATAAGTCTGTTACTCTGTTACACGTTTTGCGTATCTTTTCGAGACTGCATCTAATCACTCCGAGATTTAGATTGGATTAGTGTTTCTTTCTCTTAGTTATTTTGATCTCAACTCTGCCCAAGTGTGCGAACACAAAGCCCTCGTGCAGTGTAAAGATGTGGTTTATTAAAGAGGAGACTGAAGACTTGAGGATCGCGGACTCTTTTAGAGTCAAACATGAAGAGACGGAGACACAAACAGGTTTGTTTCGATCATTTCATCTTCATTAAAATGTTTACTTCTACAAAAATGAACTATGTTTTTGAAAAAAAAAAATTAACTAGTGCCATAATTAAAGCTTTTTATTTTAACATGGAACAACACATTGTATCAAAAACCTTTACAGATTTTTTTTCTTTCTTATTTCTTTTAATTTAGTAATAAATCAAATAGTTGCTGGACAATAACCAGTAATTTGTATTCTATAATATTTTTCCTAATGACAGTTTTATGATTTATAGATGTTACCATAATATTCTGTCACAATCTTTTCACTCCGCGTTGCATCTCGGGAAGGCTACGCTATCCGTTGCCATGGTTACCTGTACCGCTGCCTCTTCAGCCATCATATGGTAGATTATACAAATAAAGTGTTTGTTCAACAGGCTGACAGAAGTCCATCCATTTCTTTGTTGGAAACTTTTAAACTACAAAGTGTAATTGTCATTAGGGATGCACAATATTGGATTTTGCCGATTTATCCGATATGATGATAATTTTCAACTAATTTTGGCCAATGGCTAAAAGCCAATGACGATATGTAATTATTTTTATACTTTTATAATTATATTTTGGTTGTTTTTTTAACAAGAACTTATTTGTCAGAATTAAATAAACAATAATAAAGTTATTTTATAATGACAGTACATTGAAGATTTGAAAATGACTATAAATAAACTATATATTAATCACCACATTTTTTTTTTTGTTCAGAAAGATGCAGTGGTAACCTTGACATTTTATGATTTAACTTTTGTAAATGGTAATATAATAATAACTAAAAGTGTCATGTTTGTGATTTTCTTTTTTTCTAATTTTTCTTTTTTAATTTAAACTATAGATCTGACATTTTAAATCAAAACATGCTCATGATTTTATGGCATCAATTTAGTGCTCTATCTAATCAGACACAGTCTAAATATTGTGTAGTTTACTTTTATGAGAAGTGGGCCAACAGCGCCCCCTACAGATTAAAACCATCATATCAATCATATACTCAACACGTCAGTCGATACGTGCTTTCACAGATTAAATACAGCGATCCAAAATAATGAAGCTAATCATCATTCAGGCAAAACTTTGCTTCAAGTATGAGGCACACTGCTGACATGATGGATGTGAGTTAATGTATTCCTCTTATCTGCAAGACATATCGGCATGTCTTTTCATATCGGGGCGATGCCGATATTCACATTTAAATCCATCATCGGACGATTTCCATATTAGTTAGATAATATCTTGAATCCCTGGTTGTCATTTTTAATATTTATTTTTCCATGGCCACGGAGGAGAATCAGAGATTGTGGTTCACATTCAGAGAACAGTCACAAACTCACTGTACTTTTATATTTATTTCAACAAATGACAAGCAAAACCAAATCCCTCGGAGCTTGTGAACCGTTTTGTAGCATTTTAAAGTGCTGGATTAATGCACTAAGACAGCTGATGCTAAACACATGCAGTTGAACCAGAATATTAACGTGACGTGTTAAAATGTTAAATGTAAAGAGTTCTCCTCTCTATAAAACCGTAATGTAGAAAGCGCTTCTGGATTAAGACCGTGATATTTAAAGTTTAAATTAGAGATCGACCGATACGGGTTTTTCTATAGCCGATGTTTAGAGGTCAGGGTCAGCCGATGGCCGATATGTGCTGCTGATTTTTAGGGCCGATATCTTGAAGTTTTCCCCTTCATTTGCATTCTAAAATGTCACACTAATAATAAGTGGATGCACAACATTTCTAAACTTATCATCATTTATTGAGCACAGACAGAAGTCAATCATTTACAAAAACGTTTTAGAGCATTTATCAAGCAGAATTTTTCAAGTTTGTTGGAACATAAATGTAAACTTAAATATACATTTAAATAAAATGCTATAAATAAAAATCAATTAAACTGAAAAATATAAAAAAAATATATATATACAAAAAATAATAATAGTGCTGCAAACACACTAGCAACCAGCAACATTTGTGTTTGGTGTAAATGACACAGAACATCTAAAGTGCATTCTAATTACAAACTTACATCGCAGTCTGTTCATTATTAAAATAAAAGTACAGTCAACCAAACATATAAAAGGTTACACTGGTCAGTTTAAATAGACCGTATACCGATCCACTCTGCTGTTATGCCAAGGATGTTTTTGCTCATGTGAAGAGGATGATCTTTTCCGTCTAGTTTACATAAAGAAATATTATAGTTTAACATTCAGATACATTGCGAATGTGGAAACATTTGGATATGCACAGAACGAGACCTGAGCAATAACCTCCAAATACATCTAGTCAAACCCGCGCTCGTTGGGTTCATCTCTTCTTCTGCACATATTATGCTTTATTAGCAGTGTTGGGCAGTAACACTTTTTTAGAAACGGAGTAATTTAATATGTTATCATTTTCAAAATCGTAATTCAATTATAAAAGCCGAGGTCTCTGTACGTTACTACCGTGTTAAATGTCTGACAGAATGCAGTGATTTATAATCTAGAGCAGGACTTCTGAAACCTCTCCATGAAGTATGTCTCCCTGTATCTGAGCCGCTTCAGGTCTTGCAGTCGCATAGACAATGTGCAGGGCAGGGATTACTCCAGGACAGGTTTGAGAACCACTGCTCTAGAGATTGTAAAAAGGATGTAGTGCAATGTTGAGTCAAGTGCATTCAGTGGATTAGAAAACTGCTCATGCGAGACACGACATGACATGAGCGCAGGAGAAGACCTGATCGTGCAGAGACTCGTGTGTCACGGGACTCCTGCAAAATATACAGTGCATCTCAATAAATTAGAATGTCGTGGGAAAGTTAATTTATTTCAGTAATTCAACTAAAATTGTGAAACTTGTGTAAAGTTGTGGACACTGCAGACTAGTGGTTTGAGTGTGTACTGCACGTCGACGCGGACAACAACGCAGCAGTATAAATGAAAACTGATGCATGGCTTAAAGCGTAAAGGCTACGGTGTAGGTCCAACGCAGAAATATATAAATCAGGCCTAAGACACACCTGTGCAATAATCATGCTGTCTAAACAGCATCTTGATATACCACACCTGTGAGTCTTAGATCTTTGAGTTCAGCTCATGAAAAACGGGGGCAAAAACAAAAGTGTTGTGTTTATAATTTTGTTCAGTGTAAGAGGCCGGATCCAAACTGAGGCTTGTGTAATTCCTTACCTCGATTCCTGTCCTGTGGCAGAAACAGAAAAGCAGTTAAAACCACATCAACTCTGGGGACCCACCGGTGGGTCCAATATTGCATATGCCTAATTCTCAAAAAATCAAAATAACAGCTGAAGTGGTTAAAGAAAAATTGGTGTAGCTTCTGATCAAAACTTTTAAAGCAAAGAATGGTAATGTGCATTTGGTGAGATTTAACTGGAGTATTGGTTATGAGATGCATTATGTGAATGCTTGGCTAAAGCAGGGATGTATTAACTCTGTGCACATGCCCAGGTCATTAGATCAGAGAGGGGCCCAGCCAAAATACTTCTCCATGGTGGACAGAGGTGCCATACCCATTCAAACACATCCCCCTTCAGATTTTTGAGCCAAGTGGATTTTGAATGCAGCTTCCAAAAAACAAACAAACAAGAACATTTTGTTGAATAATATTTTTATAATTGATACTATCACACCAGTGTGATTAGAGCGTAAAGTATTGAATTCAAGCCTGTGTTCTGGCTTTGGCTGGCGCTGAACCAGAGGCAGATGTGTTTTTACAGCACTGCACATTATAACCAATCACACAAGATTCTGTTGAGCTTATGAATGCATTGGCCAATTGGAGGTGTTCAGATGAGTCATCGCTTAAATGCTGGTGTCGCACTGAACATAAAGAAAAAAACTAACAAGTTTTTCAAGAAAATGCTTGCTTGTTTGTCAAAACAATTTAATATAAACAGATTATATTATTATGGTAATCAAATTGATTCCTGTACACTGACCTCTTAAGCAACCCTTAAACTTACCCAGAAGTGAATGATCATTTGTGATGGGAAGTCGGTTCTTTTCCTCGAAACTGTTCTTTCGGAGCGTTTGTTTCAATGAACGGTTAAAAAAACTGGTTCATCATACTGCCAGATGCGCTCGTGGAGATTTGCGGTGCAGGGCCGCGCGAGAATATAACTGAGCGTTACGAAACAGACTGCGTGAGTGCGGCAAGTGTGAACGGCTCGTCCGTGACACGGGATTCGCGCCGGTGGGGAAGAGAGGAGCGAGAATGAGAAGCATTCAGAGACATAGACTGTGTGTGAGGTCTTCTGAATGGGGAATAGCGAACATGCAATAAGAGATGATCTTGATATGCATTGTGACCAAGCGTGCCGCACAAGCCCTGAAAAGTGAAGCCAAAACGTCTCGATCGCCCCCTGGTGAGTGGTCCTAGTATAGGTCATAAACCCCGCCTCCCCATGTTATTCAATGGGACGCGAGACCAACTAAACAATTAAATTTCCCTTCAAATATCTTTTTCCGAAGCTATTTTTTGTCATTTACTGTAGTTTGTATCATGCTAATGTAAATTCAAGTGTTCGTTTTTAAAATAAGTTGTTTTTTAGATAGTTATTTAATGCTCTAAAAACGGTGGTGTGACGTCGTGATTGACAGCTGTGATTGACAGCTCTCTGAGCCGAGGAGGCACTGAAGCGTCAACAGGCTTTTTTCATGATCTTCGGAGGACTGAGGAGATTGTATTTACCTTATTTTAATGAGATTGGAGTGGAACGGAGCAGACAGAGTTCACAGGAGCAGGACTCCACTTCCAAAACAGTGCAGATTACGGTATGTGCATTCTGCGAGGGAGAGTGAGGGCGGGGCACAGGGGCGGGGCCGTTGATTTCGCGGCTTTAAGGCTTTACTTCCTGCTTGCTACTGCGCATAGCTACTGCGCAGAACTGGTCCCTAGATCGCTATCTGCGCAGGCACAAGTCCAAGATGTCAGCGCCATATCGGGACACTGGCGGCTTCAGTTTTGACCAATGGAAGAGAGCGAAGGCGAGTCGTCCATCTTTTTTTACAGTCTATGATTGTGACGCAGCTCTTGTAAATTATCTTTTTTTGTTCTATGTCTGTCTTTTCAAAGCTTAAATTACATAATGTTTTTCTTTAGTTTTAATTTGCCTAACTATTGACCTGACCCTGTAAACGCCATAATCCTACTGTGTCTCGCTCCGGCTTTCAGTTTTTTTTTTTTTTTTAAATGGTGGGCGTTTACACAGCTGGCTAGAGCACAGCTGATTGGGGAGAACGGAAGTGCACTCACTCTATTTGTTAGTAAGTCTTTCACTCAAGGCTGCAGTCATGCATATGCTCTGGAACGGAGTCATAGATATATACACTAGATGTCGCTTTGGCTACGGCACTTCATTGAAACGAATGCGTCAACAGAGCCGCCATGTTGGAACAGGGGAGCCCCTCCTCTTTAATGCATTAGCGTCGATGTAGGCAAAGGTCTAATAGAAATAAAATCACCATAAAGCTCAGAACTTGTAAAATTTGCACGACCTTTTTTCATTTAAATAATGCCCCCTTTTCTTTATCGTTTTCTTTTTTGTTAATGTAACACTTTTTTGTGCTATGAAGTTGTTGAAGTGTTCTATGTCTCTATTCTTTATATTTTTTTTATTCTTAAAATTATTGTTGTGTTCTAACTCTGTTTCATACTGTAAACGGAATGTTCAAATAAAGCATTTGAAAATAAAAAATTATAAAAAATACATAAAATCACCATAAAGAAATAATAAAAAATTAGAACGACGATTTATTTATTTTTGGTTTGTTCCATCAGACATGTATTTATCATCGAGTCCAGAGAAAATTTAAGGTTTTGATATATCAAAATATAATGCATAGTAAGCCTATGTTTATTAGTAACATTCTTCTACTTGAGTAAACTTCGAATGAACTACCGCTACTTACAATTGCAATGGTGTGACTATACATGTTAATTTAAACATTTTAATTGTATTGGATTATTAAATATGATACACAACGTAATTTGCTTGTGGAAGCAAATCACATATTTGAGAGGAACATAATGTGAAAGTTAGTTGAGGTGCCAAAGACCGTTCAAACTTCTCTTTATTCGTGTCCCGCAATACTTTTGCCACATTAAATAAGTATGTACTAAAGTAAAATTCATACAAAACCCCCTTAAATCAGTGTATTTTCACACAGCGCCAGTCGGAGAAACTACTGAATAGAGACTAAATATTAAAATAATTAAAATAGAATAAATATTACGATCATATTACATTGATATAAATACATTCTGTTCATTGTCGGTTTTCCTAACTGTCCAAAATGAATGGGTAACTAGCATGGATTAGCTGCGGTCGTTAACCAAGGACTGAAACAAACTAACCAGAAGTATAATTTCGTAACATTCATAATCAGAATGAGCTTTATTGTCAAGCATATTTATACATGCGAGAATTTTTTTTCGTGACAGAAGCTCCGCGCAACAGAATGACGGCGACAGAACAAAAAACACATAAAAAAAAAAAAAAAAAAGGGGAAGGAATGACACATAATAAAATAATAAAAAATACAAATAAGTAGTTAAGGAATGACAATATACAAATTGACAATTGTGTGCAGGTATATTACAATAGGCAGTTTTGTATGTACAGGTATATTATTGCAAAAATTGAAGTGTACACTAGGTATGTGTGTTAGATAAATACGTGTGTGTGTATAAATTTAAATATGTTTTATGATTCAACATCCTTGCTGTCTGGATTTTATATTTCTTTCGTTTGAACATCCATATGCAGCACAAAAGTCCGACATTGTCCATCGCAGTGTTACCTAGCTACCTCCTATGACAAGACCCCTGTTCCAAGATGGCGGCGGTTTTGACGCATGCTTAGAACCCCAAGGCGACATCTAGTGTATATATCTATGGAACAGAGTATTATTATTATTATCACTTCCACATCGCAGGCTTTTGCGATTAGCAAATTGCAACGTCTCAAATCGCGATTTCAATTCGATTTCGATTAATCGCACAGCCCTAGGCAAAACCAATAAAACCCATTACAAACGAGGCATTTGTTGCATCCAGTGGGGACATAATTAATGATTATAATGACGCTGGTAAACCTAAACCCATGTCTGCATATGTGATCCGAGAAACAACAAACAACAAGCGCTACTCTACACAGCTCAAAACTCACGTTTTAATCATCATTGGCAAATTGTTTTAAATAAAATATGTACTTACCGGCTGTGAGTTTGTCCAGACTGTCCTTGCAACGTTTGAACTGCCCAACTTTATAGGTCTTTAAAAAGTCTGAAATTTAATTGTATCAAATTTAAGGCCATAAAAAGTACAATGGGAACAGAAAGACAATTGTAATGTAGCTTAATGCAATGATTAAAATGAAAAAAAAAAAAAGCTATTATTTTATTGGATAAATATGAGTGCTGCAGGTTTCAAAGTTTATCTTTTTTTGCAGTTCTGAAAGTGCCACCTCTGGCAGAGAATGAATTGGCATTTTAAATTTGTGTTAAGTGCAGGCCTTTCTTCTAAAATTCACGTGGATTTATTTATATGTTGAGAGTACATGCCCGTAGGCAGGGGGGGTTCGGGTGGTTCGAACGAACCCCCCCCCCCCCCCCCCTCACTGCCAAAGGTCCAGAATTTAAGTTGTTTTTTTTTTTCATGTGATTATGACAGAATTGTCAGAATTGTTTTAATCCGTGCTTGTGACAAATGTTTGCTGTTTCAAATTAATATGATTATTGTAGCTGGACGTCTGTGTGTGTGTGTGCGCGCCGCATAATTAAATACAAAAGGTGGAGAAAAACTGCAAAAAGGTCCACTTTTTGAAAAAAAAGGAACCCCCCCCCTTTCAATAGACTGGCTACGAACCTGGAGTAGGACCTGAGCGATATCATGTGAGGTAACCGGTTGGCTTGCTGCCAAACATGTACGCAAGCTCGCTTCCATTCAGTAATTAAAACATGGGGAAATGCAAGTTTTCGGACCAATTTTCACAAAAGATCGCAAATTTTCGTAATAATCTGGGTTTAGAAGCGTCCCGTGATGTCATCGGAATGCGCATACAGTCAAAGAAAGGCCTTGCGTTCTCATCATGACAGATGTATAAGAGCGACTCTGGATAAACAAACCGAAAGCAGAGCGAATCCGTGCTTCTAGTTCGTGCTGTGCAGAAGAAACTAAACGTTTTATAATGTAGGAAAGCAAACACTTATATATAAAAAAAAAAAAAGATATTAAATGACCACTAGTAGATGGCTCCAGAGAAGTACTTAAAGGCCATTTCCACTCCCTAATATAGCCTATTTATTTTTGTATTCATTAAATTATATTTAGACATTATGAATGACAGTAATAAAAGTACATTTTATCAGATGTAATATTTATTTTCTCTGTAAAACGTCTGCTAAAGATCTGGGAATCATCTGCTGTGTAATCTGATAAAGGTCTCAGAAGCAGTTTTACATGCATTCTAATAAATGTCTATTTGACATCTGACAGGAATCATCTTAGAGACGTTCTGCAGATGAACAAGCACTCTTAAAATACATCTTGCTGCAGACTCCTGCAGAACTTAATGGCTCTAGTGCTGGTGTCCTCAAACGTTAGTCTGGAGACCACAGTGTTCTCAAAGTCAGAAAAGTCATAACAGTGTTAGAAGAATGTTCTCTGTGGTATATTTTCACTGCAAAACAAAAAGAAATTCCGCAAATATAATTGCAAATTTTGAGAAAACCCGCAGCAAAATCAGTAATTTTGATCGCAAAAATCACAAAAAAATAAATAAAATAAATTTGAAATCCTGGAAACCCTGTTTGGTAGACCTATATGCTTACATAGTTGTTTGTATTCTAACATTTTCACGAATTTGTGATCATTTTAATATTAAGCCTACTGTTGCTTTTCGGTAATAGTAGCTATAATATTTGAAAATTGATTTAATTAAATGGAGGTTGGAGTAGACTAATTTACCTGTTAAATATGCAGATTCAGGATTAATAGCTTCAGTCTAGACCACAAGCAGCAGGCCATGGGGTCCTGCTCCACCTCTCAAATTGACTCCGTATCTGTCAGTGGTTCTTAAACCTTTCACAGAGTACCCAAAATATTAGGCTTTCCAAGTACCACCATTGTGACTAACATTGACATGGCTTGTGATGGACATAGTGTTATAGACTTACTGTAATGCTTAATCTGAAGGTTTAGCATGGCTCTGATAAAGCCAAACATAAATTATAGGGATTTTGTTTAAATGATTTTATTGTATGTTTAATCGTATCCTGAGTACCACCAATAGTGAGCCAACAGCTGGAGAATCAATGATCTAACTTTGACAAAACAGTCCTGACATATCTATCACTGTCAAATGTAGCCCAACACTTGGCTCATGCTTTACTTTAGGTTAATATTGTTATAATTATAGGCTAAGGTTGTCTAATAAAGCAATAAGCCCTATAAAGCAGCAAAGCTGTGTTTTCTGCGAAGCTTTGTCCTAAACTTTGTCCATCTTGATTAATCCCTCTGCCTTACTTAAATGTATCAGCTTAATTTATTTTAATAAAATGTTTTTACTTCATGGCCACCTCTTTTTTAGATTGCTCACACATCAGACTTACTGACTAATGATCTATGAAGAAGATGTCTCCTTCCTCTTCTGTCTTTATTTCTATTCTTATCTCTGTGGACAGGTTTTGAGTCCAGTGTTGATGTTAAGTTATAATGACCTCGTTACATGATGTGATGCAATATGTTATTCCATTTGGAAAGATATTTAATTTACTACAGTTACAGCTTGAAGTCACGCTAGTATTAAAAAATATTTTGAAGGTATTAAAAGAGTAGTAAAAGGTATTAAATTTAACTTAAGAAGTTCTATACATACCCTGAAAAAGCAACCGTCTGAACACAAAGAGGTCTGAGAAACCATTACTGCTTATGTAGACCAGTCCTCTTTCAGGAACTGGGATAGTGTGAACACAAAGAAAACTGGGTCCTTTTTCGCTTTCTAAAGAGGACTCAAAAACACCCTGAAAACACCCTTAGTTCAGCTCTGTTTTCAGCAACCCATTTTAGTGCACGTTTCTTTAAATGCTAATGAGTTTGCTCCCCTCACTCCTCTTTACTGTGGGGTGAAGAGCCGTACTGTTTACTTTAGCTGCAGAACTTGCTAATTAGCACATTATTAGGAAAAGGTGATTTGAAAAGTTTCATAAAAAACTCATATATTCATTTCTTCTGTAAGTGAAGCTGGGTCACAAATGATTTGCGCAAACATAGACAAATTTATGTAGATCGGGGGAGCATTCCCTTCAAAAACAAAGCTTATGCACTGCGTCTTCAGGCCACCGACACACTGGATGCATGGCGCAAGCGTCTCAGCTGCGTGGCGTGTCTGTTTTTAATTCGGCTTCCATGTTAACAGGTTAGAGCTTGCAGACTGCCTGCGTGAGACGCGCGGAAAACGCGTGCATGCTAGAAATAGAACCGACGCCTATTCTTCACGCGACACGCAAACGTGTTGGAAGTGTGTTGGAAGCGTTTCCAGGCAAAATATAATAGGAAAATATGTTTATATGTCATTTTGTACACAAATACATATTAATTCATGACATTTTGATGTTTGAAGTCTATAGGTTGACATAAATTCAGATATAAATGTAATTTAAAAAATAAATAAATAATTATCGATTTTCAAATATTGCACCTGTCAAACATAGTCTATTTTGCCATCAATACTGTTGGCGGTGTCCTTTATCAGTAGGCGTAGGTGTGTAAAAAAACAGTTGATATTGTCATGAAGACAAGAGCCTGGTCTGTCGGCGGCCTCCCTCTATGTCACCTACAGCAGCAGCAGCGCGCCAGCGCCGCGTAAGGCACGATTCTGGTGTGTAGAGACACAGAAAACGCGAGGCAGCCGCCACGCTCCTGACACGCAGCAGAGACGCCACGCAGCCAGTGTGTCACCAGCCTCAGCGGCACAGATGTCGGGAGTAAATAATGAGTGCTATGCTCATTATTACATCCAACAACAAAACACCTCAATCACTAAGGAGTCATTATTGTCGACATCTACTCTGGTGGTAAAACAATGGTGGACTGATGACAGCTCACTCAGGGCAGGTCTAAGAATAAAAAAAATAAATAATAATAATTATAACGTGGTTGTGTACACACACTGCCAACACATTTCAGTAAAAAAAAAACATAGCACCCAATAATACCTTTAACAGATCTACCCCCTTTTTTGCTCAGAAATGTTCACGCAATCGTACTGCATGTATCAGAAGTAACTTTTTCTTACCCAGGCTTTTGGGGGTGTCAAACATGCTCGGGCAGGGTTCAGATTGCCTAGTGTGAGTTAGGGTTGGGCGATATGTCAAGATTCAAGATTTTTATTTGTCACATACAGGTGCATTTCAATAATTTTGAAATTAGAAAGCATGTTAACAGAAGGTTGAGTGGGAGGAAAAGGTGTGGAAGAAAAAGATGCACAACCAACCGAGAGAACCACAGTCTTATAAGGATTGTCAAGCAAAATTGATTCAAGAATTTGAGTGCACTTCACAAGGAATGGACTGAGGCTGTGGTCAAGACATACAGATGTGTCAAGGAATTTGGCTACAGTTGTCGTATTCTTCTTGTTAAGCCACTCCTGAACCACAGACAACGTCAGAGGCATCTTACCTGGGCTAAGAAGAAGAACTGGACTGTTGCCCAGTGGTCCAAAGTCCTCTTTTCAGATGTAGCGTATCATACTCGAACCAGACAAATTAAAGATTCGATCAGGACCACGGTTGAATCATGAGGAAGCGAATTCCACAGAAAGGCAACCGGATGTTGTAAATCAACTCCTAGCACCACAGTTTGAAGCAAGATAACCAACCAACTCTTTCACAGAACAGCTTTCAGCATCAACACCATTAGAACAATTCTTGACAATTTAAATTTGAAAAAGAGATTGTCAAATTTGGGGCAAGTAATCTAGATTGATGGTCAAAGAGATGCACAGCATGACCATCACATGTAAACCCATAATAGTAATCATGATCACAAGATATATGGATTGAACCAGACTGAAATTCCTTTAAGGGGACCTTTTAACCTCTGGTCTCCACAGAACGTCCTTATGTCAAAGAATGGCACATAAACGGTCTTTTACAGATGCACCAAAATGAACTTAAAAAAAGACTTATAAAAGAATATCAGTCCATTGCTTAACTCCATATCATATATGAAACCCACGCATTTGACTTTCATGTTTCTAATCACTTATTGTGTATGTCTTTTTAATAAGTATTTAATAGCTTAAGGATTCATATTCATGTTTTAGTATGTGTGTGTTTGAATCTTCTTGTTTGAAATGTTTCTGACCATCAGTTATTTGTCAAATGTATCATGTTCTTGTTATAAGAATCATGTCCAAAATTATACCCTGCAAGAGCGGTAAAATTGGACCACGTGCTTGATAAGATAACATGATTTATGACACCCCGAGCAAAGACCATATCTAATTGGTCAAGACAACATTTGAGGTGTGGCTGAAAGGCCAGTTTAAATATTCAGGACACCATCAAATTGCTCTTTTAGCTTTTGCTTTTTAGCTTTTGCTTTTAGTCATCACTGTTAGCCTTCTTTGAGCGCGGTTCCAGCGTGCTTCGGCCTGCACGCCTGCTGCTACTTAGCCATGATGAGAAGAAACACCACCTAGTCTCGTCAAACTGTACTTCTGTCCTTTTACTTTAGTTTCTTTTCTTGTCCGTTTGAGAGTTTCGTGTTCTGATTTAAGTTTTGTAACTCCGTGTCTCCGAGTCTGACCTCGAGTGTCCGTTCAACTTCAACCAGCCCACAAAACTCCGCATCGTCACCCAACGCCCAACCACGGGCTTCCCAAGATGTCACTTCAACGACTACTGAACTTCCAGCCAATCAGCGACATTGGGAAACCCCCTTTTAACGACAACAAAGGGAAACCCTTTACACAGGCAACGCAAGTAACGTACCCCCAGACTCACATCTGTACTGGTGTATCTAAAATACCTTTAACCTCATTGAGGAACTCAATACGAGGGTTAATTAAGTGATTGATGGTTGTTTATGTCTATGCAATTTCACGTATTGCTGTAAACTTGGGATTTCACATTTTCATTCTCTTAAAATTATTCTTTCCTAACTTTCTATCTTCCTGTAACTTGTGTGAATGTGTGAGTGTGTGTGCTTATGTGTTAGATTAGTCTATATGTCTTAGATTTATCTAATAAAGCCTTATTCATATTGAAAAGAGAAGTATCTTGTTTTGCGCTTACAAGTTAATGTCTTAAACTGCCGATCTTGTTACTGTGCTAATTAATAGTGTTTTCACTATACTTTGGATATTAATATCCAGTGCAGAGTTGATGTTAAACGGCTTGTTCAATGAATCGCTTGCCGTCTCAGTGATCAGCCATAAAACGGTGATTCTGTCCAAATTCCCTTTAAAATCTTAAATGATTACCTTTGAGGTAAATTGACTTGTTTCCCTTACACAGATGAGAAGTTTTGTATTTCGTTTGGAAATCAAGGTTCTAGAGTCTGGAGGAAGGGTGGAGAAGCTCATAGCGCAGGTTTCTTGAAGTCCAGTGTTAAGTTTCCACAGTCTGTGATGATTTGGGGTGCAATGTCATCTGCTGGTGTTGGTCCATTGTGTTTTTTGAAAGCCAAAGTCACTGCACCCGTTTATCAATTAATTTTAGAGCACTTCATGCTTTCTTCTGCTGACCAGCTTTTTGAAGAGGCTGATTTCATTTTCCAGCAGGATTTGGCACCTGCCCACACTGCCAAAAGTTGGTTAAATGACCATGGTGTTGGTCACCAGACCTTAACCCCAGAGAGAATCTATGAGCTATTGTCAAGAGAAAGATGAGAAACAAGAGACCAAAAAATCTGTCAAAGAAACCTGGGCTTCAGACCACCTCAGCAGTGTCACAAACTGATCACCTCCATGCCACGCTGAATTGAGGCAGTAATTAAAGCACAAGGAGGCCCTAACAGGTATTGAGAACATGTACAGTAAATGAACATACTTTCCAGAAGGCCAACGGTTCACAAAAAAAAAAAAATATTGGTCTTATGAAGTATTCAAATTTGTTGAATTGGTGTTTTTTTTTGTTAAATGTGAGCCAAAATTATCACAATTAAAAGTAAAAAAATAAAATAAAATAAAATTCTTATAAAATAAAATGTGCAGGACACTATACTTTAGACTAAATATTAAAGTGAGCAGGAATGTACAAAAGAAGAATGTGCAAACAGGTTGTACAGGGTATTTACATAGCAGCAATAGAGGTAGTAAAAAAAGAAAAATATAGAAAATGTTGTGTGCTAGTGACAATGTCAGTATGTTAAGTATCTTATTGATAATTAAGTGAAGTCATGTAGAGGTTAAGAGACTGAGTTTGAGTTTAGGAGCCTGATGGCCTGGGGGAAGAAGCTCCTCCTAAGTCTCTCAGTCTTTGCCATGAAACTACTTACCAGATGACAGTATAGATATCCTGCAGAAAGGGGAGAGCAGACCCTGAGATACAGCACAACTCTCTACAGTCAATACACTTTCTATGGCCCCTGAATAGAAAGTTTTCAGGATTGCTGGTGAGACCCTGAATTTTCTCACCTGTCGCAGATGTTACAATCTTTGCCTGGCTTTATTAACCTGTGTTTGTATGTGTGAAGTCCGAGTCAGGTCCTCGGAGAGGTTTACACCAAGGTACTTGAAGCTGCTCACCTTCTCCGCAGGGGTCCCGCTGATCATAAGAGGAGTAAAGGGCCGCTGCTCTCTCTTCCTGAAGTCCACAATCAGTTCTTTAGTTTTGCTCACATTCAGAGAGAGACTGTTGTCCTGGCACCATGGTATTAATTTCTCTACCTTATCCAAGTATGCGGCTTCACTGTTGTTGGAAATGAGGCCCAGAACCACAGTATCATCAGCAAATTTGATTATAGATGTGGAGCTGTGCGAAGACACGCAGTCATGTGTGTAGAGAGAGTAGAGCAGGGGACTCAAGACACCTATGTTCAGGGTGATGGAGTTGGAGGTGAACTGGCCTACTTTCACCACTTCCGGTCTACCAGTGAGGAAATCAAGAATCCTATTGCAGAGTAAAGAATTCAGGCCGAGGTCCATGGGTTTGAAAGCTAGCTTGATGGGGACAATAGTATTGAAAGCTGAGCTATAGTCGATAAATAGCAGCCTTACATAGTTCCCATTGCTGCTGTCAATGTGCTTGAGGAAAGAGTGCAGGACATGAGAGATGGCATCTTCAGTAGATCTGTTGGGTCGATAGGCAAACTGAAGAGGGTCCAAAGTATCGGGATGGAGGAGCAAATGTTTTTTTTTTTATACGTTTCTCAAAGACCTTCATAACTGTTGAAGTGAGGGCAACTGGACGATAGTCATTCAGGCAAGAGGAGTTATTATTCTTAGGTACAGGGATGATGACTGATTTATTTAAAGGAGGTGGGAACCACCGAGGTAGCAAGGGACTCATTAAAAATAGATGTAAACAAACCAGCGAGCTGATCATCAGAGGACCTCAGAACATGGCCAGAAATCCCATCAGGACCTGCTGCTTTCCTGACGTTCCCTCCCTTTAGATCCCTCCGAACCACGTCCTTGCTTCCTGACGCGCTGATCAACAGACTTGAGCTTCCTTGGTTGCATTGAAAGCGGCGATAGAGAGAGTTTAACTCATCAGCCAGCGACGGGTCTGCTCTCACAGCTGCAGAGGATTTGTTTCCAAAGGCACAGATGGTCCTTAGTCCTTGCCACATGTGTCGTGAGTCATTGAGCTGGAAATGTGACCCAATGTGTTCCCTGGATCGGTCTTTGGTGGCTTTTACTGCCCGTCGGAGATCATAGCACAATGTTTAGTACTCGCTCATGTTCCCCGGCAAGGGACCGGCGTGGTACGCAGCAGTGCGTTTGCTTGTTGCTCCACAGACTGTTCTGTCCACCCACGGTTTCTGATTTGACAGGATCCATATAGTTATTGTATCCATGGCTTGTTCGGTTAGTGTGTTTACAAAGCTTAATGCTACATCCGTGAACTCGCTGACATCAGAGAAACTCGCCCGGAACATGTCCCAGTCTACGTCATCAAGAGCCGCCTGTAGCATGGCTTTAGAGTGGGCGGACCAACGCGTCACCACCCGCGTTTATATTCCGGTGTGAGGAAAATGGCGGCATGGTCTGATTTTCCAAAAGCCGTAAGTGAGTGAGCTTTGTAGGCATTCTTAAACTGAGAGTAGCAATGATCCAGTGTATTCAGTCCTCTGGTTGGACAGGATACATGTTGATAAAAGTTCTGCATAACCTGCCTGAGGTTGGCTTTGTAAAAATCCCCCACGGTGATAGAAGCAGCGTCAGGATGTTTGTTAATGTAATCGCTGAGTATAAAGTGAAGCTTAGACATAGCCAAGCTTGTGTCTGCTTGTGGTGGAATGTAGACAGCAGTAACGATGATCGATGAAAACTCTTGGAGCAGATAGAATGGATGGCAAATAATGGATAAATGTTCCAGATGAGGCGAGCAAGAGCTCAACAGAGTGGAGATAATCTTGGGGTCACACCATTTCTTGTTGATCATGAAACGCACTACACCGCCTTCGGATTTACCTGCCTCAGCTGTTCTGTCCATCAGTAAGTTATCAGATGCCGTATAGTCCGGGACCGAAGACGTGAGCCATGTTTCAGACAAACAAAGGATGTTACAGTCCCTAATGTCCCGTTGGAAACTTATCCTGGTTCTAAGATAATCCATCTTATTCTCCAGAGATTGGACATTGGCAAACAGAATGCTTGGCAGAGGAGGGCTTTGTGCTCTTTTTCTTAGTCTGTTGCGAATCCCGGTGCGTTTCCCACGGTGTTTCTTGATCGATCCCCTCGCGTGGTTATTCAAGTGGCCATTGTTCATCTCGGCGTTATGGAGAATCTCAGATGGCCACGATGAGTTGGAGCATAAACTGTCCTGAAACAGGTTAATGAAGTGGTGTCCAATGTCCAAAAGTCTTCCTTTGTTGTAAGTGACCAGTGCAGACGATATGCTTGTAAAAAGAGAGAACAAAAGAAAGTACAAAAGTAAATAAAATCACAATCTAAGCGGAGCGACCTGGACGTCATCCAAACTCAGCGGCGCCATCTTGCAATGTGTGGTGATCGAGATATAACTTGTTGATAATCGCCTTTAAAAACATTGCGATATCCAATAATATTGTCTACCTAAGCCCCAGCTCCGCCCCGCCCCTGCTGTGACAAGATTGCCGACATGAAACGCACACCATGTTTAGTTTGATCTTAATTACTGCCACAAAGTTTGATTTTACTTTACTTAATTTGTGCTTAAATTAACAGAAAACTTTAGCTTTGCTGTTGCTAACAATTACATTTCCGTTTATGCATTTAGCAGACGCTTTTATCCAAAGCGACTTGCAGTGCATTTCAGGCTATACATTTTTTTGGTCAGTATGTGTTCCCTGGGAGATGAACCTTTTGCACTGCTAACACAATGCTCTACTACTGAGCCACAGGGAATGAATTTGTGTTTGAAATGAATTTCGTTTTGATAGGAGAAAACGAAATTAATAAACAAAATAATAGAACGCAATTTGAAGTTCATCATGGTGTAGTTTCACATTCTGGTTATACAGTCATCATTATACAGTCTATTTAAATAAATATTCAGAAACACATGCAGTGCTGCTTTTTTTCTGTTAAACTTTTATTAAACTGTAGATCAAAATAGAATAGTCCTATACCCTGAATAAGGATAAATTATATTGGAACGCATCTCCAAAATAATCGCATATACAGATGCACGTTGCCATTACAGTAGTCAGTGCTGAACAACAGGCAAGTTAAATATAAAGTGAGGTTACAAAAATGATTCAGTCAAGATCATTGAGGGATTTTCTTTTCTTTTGTTCTTTTACATTAATGAGTGGCAGCAGTCCAGTCCAGCTCAGTCCAGTGTTCACGTATATAAGAGGCAGCTTATCTGCATGTGCTTAGTGTGTGTGAAAACCGAAAACAGTGCGCGAGTGCAGAAGTGAGTTTCTATTTTGTCTTCTTGCAGTTGAATCTTTTGAAATTACAATAAATGAGCACACAGAAATCGAGAAGCAGAATCCAAATGTAATTTTATAACAAGTAATTTGATTCCTGACCCTACGCATCTGATCTGAATTCTGAAATTGGAATAGCTTTTCATTCCCAACTGGGTGATTCTCACAAAATCATAGTTTCAAAGATTTCATATATGACATTTAAAAAAATGTTTGTATCAACAAATTTTCTTTTTGAGCATTAGGAGCCAGGTCTGAAGTGTCGGTGACCATAAATAAAAAAAAGTTTTACTGACAATAACAACTTTTTGAACATATTTTCCAAAACATGTCCTTAAAAATCTCATTACCGTAACACTCTGAAAAGGCCAGTGCCATGGGGAAAACTAATACATTTTCACATTTTTAAAAAAGGTTTATTAACAGTCATGCACAGTTACAGTTACTCTGAAATAAAATATATTTTTATAAGAATATTTTTATGTAATTTTCAATTATTTCTCTCATTACAGCAACACCTTCTGCATTTCGCAGCCAATTTTTTATTTTTTTTCATTAAAAACTGAAATATTTTCAAAATGATGTGGCAAACCTGAAAGAACATAATGTATAGATTCTGCACATACATATAAAAGCAGACTACTATTTTTCAATTTCTTAAATATTAAAAGGACACATGTTGTGGTAATGATACATAGGTTACGAAAATAAGGTTCATGATTTCGGTAATGATAATAGGCATATTAAGTATGTGGTATAGTCCAACAAATAATATTTAATGTAGAAAATAAATTAGATAATATTGGCATAAATTATTTTGCAGTGATTCAAAACTAGATAACATATGGTAAAAACACCAGGGGCCATTTTCACAAAATATTTTAAGACTAAATGTTGCTCCTAACTCCTCATCTTTAGGACTCCTAAATGTTGGTTCTTAGAGTACTTCACAAAGTGTTTTTATGTAAAAATCAGCTTAGTGGTAGTCAAGAGGACACCTAGATCACAAAGACCAAATCATAAACGATCCTAAAATGGCTGTTTCCACAGCGATCCAGTTTGGATTTCTTTTACCTTTGTACTAAATCTTACTGTCATATCAGCCATAATAATTCTAGTCTGTTAATTAAAAGGCTGCTTATACATATAACAATTATTTATAAGATGCAGACATGTTGAGGCTGACAATTAGCTGAGCATATGCTTGTTTAATTAGTGACACTTAGCAGCCTATATTTTAAAAACTTTATTTGAATATTGCAACATTTTTATTTTGAAATCTTTATTTGATTATGGCAACATGATATCTCATTCTACAATATTTATATTATAAAATGACTGACAGAGACCCATCCCCTATCAGCCAATCACTGTGGGTGTAGTTAGTAGTCATGCTGACATCATCCATACCAAAAAGGTCATCCTCACTCTTTCTCTTAGCTTAAGATTTCTCCCCATTCCTTAGTAAAATTCTGTCTCAGCTGCTTTATGAATAGGTTTTATGAGAAAACTCGTACCTAAAGACTTTTACTGCTGTTAAGGAGAACTCTTAGTGGCAACATAAAAGGTTTTGTGAATACAGAATATTATATTGTTGTAAGAAAAAGAAGCAGTTTAAAGGGCACCATGTGGTTTTCCACAAAAATAAATACTTAATAGTGTAATGTTAGAAAACAAAGAAGACATTAATAATAGTATTGTAATTTTAGTTTTATTATTTAAAAATGATTCACAATACATCATTACAAAATAATAATGTTTCTTTATTTTATATTTTATGTAATAATCATAGAATTATGTAATAATTATTATTTAATAGTCATTGACAGTGGGAATGTAGTCTTTGATAACTCAAGTGGGTTTTTTTCTTTATGGCTACTGAAAGAGTTGGTTCTGGTAAAGAGTATACCCAAGTGTGAACATATAAAGTTTTTCCAAAGTCACTCATTCCTAAAAGGATGGTTCACAATATATTTTTCTTTTTTCCATAAATATGTTCTCCTTCAATTTAACCCTAACAATTCTATAATAACTGTTTTTGAATTAGAATTTAAAACTGCTGCATTTTTTCATAATTAATAGACTGCCATTCAGAAGTTTAGCATCAATAATAAAAAAAATAAAAAAGTTTGTTAAAGCCTCTTCATCAAGGCTGCATTTATCAGAACTAAACAGTAAACAGTTTTTACAGTAAAAACAGTAATATCATGATAAAGTGATTGTTATCTTTTTAATATACTTTAAACCAGAATTTTTGTTCAACAAAGCTGAATTTTCCGCATCATTACTCCAGGTTTCAGTGTCAAATGATCCTTTGGAAATTTTTCTAATATGACATACAGCCAAATATGGTGACCCATACTCAGAATTTGTGCTCTGCATTTAACCCATCCAAAATGCACACACACAGCAGTGAACACACACACACACACACACACACACACACACACACACAAAGTTCTATTGCTCAGTATAAAAATCATTACACTTATAGAAAGTCCTCATAATGATAGATGCACCAACATTTGTGTAGGCTTCCCAACTATTTTTGATAACTACTCCTGCTGTCACCTCTAACCCATAATGTCTCTCTCCTTCCTGGAAGTTGGTGGGTTGGTATAAACGTTTTCTCTGAAATTGGTCACCCTAACCTTTGCTTAAGCTTTTTTGTTATGTTATTAAATATTTAATTTAACTCATTATATACATAAATAGTCTGTATGATTAAATGCTCATTATCGAAAAAGAGGTTCTCTCTACACTGTAAAAATGTTGCTGTAAATTTTACAGTAACGTACTGGCAGCTGGATGCCAGTAACTTACTGTAAAACTGTTTACAGTATCATTACTGTAATTTCATTTACAGTAATAATAATGCATACTGTATTAATATTTACAGTATGAGTACTGTATTTTTCAATTACAGTACAAGTACTGTATTTTTATATACAGTAATAATACTGTATATTGTATTATTATTTAAAGTATGAGTACTGTGTTTTCCCTTTACAGTACAAGTACTGTATTTTTATTTACAGTACTAGAATTGATTTCATATTACTCAATTAGACTTTTTTTGTAGATTTGAGTTTGGCTTCATTTGCTTTATTATTACAAAATTAATTTAATTTTAATCTACATGTCACAGGTAAGGTTGCAATAAAGTTGAAACGATGAAACGGATCTAATCGCAGCAGTCAAAGTTTTATTTAACATAGAACTCAGAATACTCAGAAAACAAAGCAACAAAACCAAACACAGAGTATAAAAATACAAACCAATTAATGAAATTAACAACAGGTGTAACTGATGTTTAACGAATGAAAAACCACTAGCTGTAAACTATAAGTTTTTTACTCCCCAAAAAATTCACAAGTTCTCATGAACATTTGTCATTAAAATGTGCTGTTTCATTGTTTAACTATTTCATTATTTAACATTTACTTTAAAAAGTACATTCTACAAATGTGTTTGAATTCATCCTGTGTATTTGTAACATGGCTAAAAATTTTAACATTCTGAAAAGCAGAACAAACCAAACAGTAAAAACATGTTTTAGTCGTGTTTTCTTTCAATAATTTGGCCATTCGAATTCAACCAGCTCTCTGATAAAAGATGCCACAAGGGGATTCAGGCTGGCGATTTTTTTCTGCACCCTTTTTCCAGATGCCCGGCTGATCTTTGATTTTGATCTGTGATTTGGTGCCATCAGGGTTTATTCTCAGAATGAACCTGCAAGCACAATAAAAAACACATTTATCAAACCACTGATTTCCCAACAATCATAACATGGTGCTGTATGCAGTTTGATGTTAATAAAAGCAATATGTACTATATAAATAATTAATTAATTATACATTGTAGACAGATTATGAACAGATTAGACAGATTATAATGAAACTTTGTGAGGTTGCAATTAAAACGAGGGACACTTTTTTAGTGATTATAAAGGGACAGCTCTTTGCGTGCTTTCTGCCATGCCAAATCAAACATAGTAGTCTAATTTAGCTTTCTGTTTAAATTAACAGTGGTTTGTGAATTTAGATAATTTATTGGGAATGTTTATGCTGGGATGTGTTGTCTCTAGGCCACTGGTTCTCAAACATTTTAGAGTTGTACCCCCTGAGGCTTTTAACATCCATCTGCGTAACCGCTCTCTGCAGTTACACCTTTTTCAGTAAGGGACCATATTTTCTCCTAATATTTGCTTTTTTACATTTACAAATAATTTTAGAAAATAAATAATGCTTTAAATAAAAAATAAAAAAATTAAATGGAGAAATATGCAATGATGATAAAAACAAAGTGATGCTTTAAAATATTAAATTAAAACCCCCAGTACGTCGCGACATGTCACTATCTTTATTTGTGAGGCATTTGTAAACGCGTCTTTGCATTGACTTAAAGTGATAGTTCACCCAAAAATCTAAATTATGTAATTAATAAATTACCCTAATGTCGTTCCAAACCCGTGAGACCTCAGTTTATCTTCTGAACACAGTTTAAGATATTTTAGATTTAGTCCAAGAGCTTCCTGTCCCTCCATTGAAACTGTACGCATAGTCTACTGTCCATGTCCAGAAAGGTAAGAAAAACATCATCAAAGTAGTCCATGTGACATCAGAGGGTCAGTTAGAATATTTTGAAGCATCGAAAATACATTTTGGTCCAAAAATAGCAAAAACTACGACTTTATTCAGCATTGTCTTCTCTTTCGTGTCTGTTGTGAGAGAGTTCAAAACAAAGCAGTCTGGATATCCGGTTCGCGAACGAATCGTTCGATGTAACCGGATCTTTTTGAACCAGTTCACCAAATTGAACTGAATCATTTTAAACGGTTCGCGTCTCCAATACGCATTAATCCACAAATGACTTAAGATGTTTACTTTTTTAATGTGGCTGACACTCTCTCTGAGTTCAAACAAACCAATATCCCGGAGTAATTCATGCACTCAAACAGTACACTGACTGAACTGCTGTGAAGAGAGAACTGAAGATGAACACCGAACCGAGCCTGATAACGAACAAAAGACTGACTCGTTCTCGAGTCAAGAACCGTTTCTGTCAGACGTGTCCGATTCGAGAACCGAGGAGCTGATGATACTGCACATGAGTAATTCAGCGTGAAGCAGACCGACACACAGAGCGTCTGAACCAAACTGATTCTTTTGATGATTGATTCTGAACTGATTCTGTGCTAGTGTTATGAGCGCGGGTAAACCGAAGGCTTGAAACAAGGGCAATCGTCGCCAATGACGCAATTACGTCGAGCACAAAAGAATCAGAGAACCGTTTTCTTCAACCGGTTTATTGAATTGAACTGTCCGAAAGAACTACTGGTGATCCGAAAACCGATGCAACCGGTTCTTGACTCGTGAACGACTCAGTCTTTTGTTCGTTATCTGGCTCAGTGTTCATCTTCAGTTCTCTCTTCACAGCAGTTCAGTCAGTGTACTGTTTGAGAAAATGCATTGAGGACATTGGTTTGTTTGAACTCAGAGGGAGTGTCAGCCACATTAAAAAAGTTAACAGCTTAAGTCATTAGTGGATTAATGCGTATTGAAGACGAGAACCGTTTAAAACGATTCAGTTCGATTTGGTGAACTGGTTCAAGAAGATCCTGTTACATTGAGTGATTCGTTCACGAACCGGATATCACAAACTGCTTTGTTTTGAACTCTCTCTCACAACAGACACGGAAGAGAAGACAATGCTGAATAAAGTCGTATTTTTTGCTATTTTTGGACCAAAATGTATTTTCAAGGCTTCAAAAAATTCTAACCGACCCTCTGATGTCACATGGACTACTTTGAAGATGTTTTTCTTACCTTTCTGGACATGGACAGTAGACCGTACACACAGCTTCAATGGAGGGACTGAGAGCTCTCGGACTAAATCTAAAATATCTTAAACTGTGTTCTGAAGATAAACTGAGGTCTCAGGGTTTGGAACGACATGAGGGTAATTTATTAATGACATGATTTTGATTTTTGGGTGAACTATCCCTTTAACACTTTAAAATCACTTGCGCCAGACGCTCTATTCGCGTTTGGTGTGAACACCACTCACTCACATACACAATGTCATGTCGTGATGTGTATGTAGTTGGATTTTGGATATTTTACTTGTTTAAAATGTGCTAGAGAAAGACATATGACTACTACACTCACGTCTTTTGCAGTGTCAAATTAAAATTATTTCACCGAATTGATCAAAGGGGACAGTAAAAACAATGCTATAAAAGATTATTTCAAATACATACAGTACTGTTCTTTTGAATCTTAAAAAAATTTGTCACTTTCTCAATGCAAATAAAAAAGCAGCATAATGGTTTTCAACATCGATAATAATCAGAAATATTTCTTGAGCAGCAAGTCAACATATCGTCCCCTTGGAATAATAAGGTTCTATCTGCGTTCTGAGCAGTTTTGAGATATTGAGCTTTAAAGTTTTTGCATTCCATGTTGAAAGAACCTTTTTATTTTCTAAATAAAAAGTTCCAAAATGTACATAACTTAAAAAACAACATCATATAATGTAAAGAAGTGGTCACAGAATAAGAATATGTAAATAATTAAATTTTGACAAAAATGTCAGATAGAACCTTATAATTCCAAGGGGACGATATTACAAAGATTTCTGAAGTATCAAGTGACACTGAAGAATGGAGTAATGAAAAAAGGAATACATAACATTTTAAAATATATTTAAATACAAAACAGTTATTTTAAATTGCAATCATATTTAAAAATATGACTGTGTTTATATGCAGCCTAATAAATGCAAATAAATGCAGCCTAAAAGCTTTAGGATAAGAGCTTGTGATGTACAGCCTGGTTGGATTGGCTGCTGCCTAAAATAATTAAACATAATTTACCACATTATTTACAAAATATTAATCTTCAATGCGTGTTCACAAGAGCACCGCGATGCATGCATGTTGTGTTGACACAAGAGCAGACGTTCAGTCAGCTCTCGGGGATCCGTCTGCTGGTAGATGTTGACCACCATAGTATCAATTTAAAAAAAGCATTTTAATAGACTTACCAATTGCAATCAGTCTTGGGGTGCTGGGCAGAGAGAGGCTTCTCTCTGCATCTGCTGGAGTTGCAGTGACCTAAAAGTAGAGCAATTAACAAAAGGTTGGGAGAAATTAATTACATATATAGAGAACATACTTGCATCTTGTTTTAAAATACTTCTCAATGTGCTTTATAAGCATATGTCACTTTGTGATATCTATGTCTGCCTATCTTGCAAAATAGAAGTTTGATCATAAATGATGATGAAAATTAAAGTGTACCTCAAATGCATGACATTTGAATACAAACAGTAATTGTCTTTTAGAACTGTCTTAAGAAACTATAATCCTGCCATCTCTTACATCCTCCAGTAAATGTGGGTCATCTGATCTGTGTGTCTTTGCATCAATGAACTGTGCTTTGACTGACTCATGGCTCAAAAGTGCATTGAGGGTGTCCTTTACTGGAATATACTGCAAAAAGCAGTCCTTTCCTTTGGAATTTTTACCTAGATACACCTGTTCAGGTGCCACATAATTAAAATTCCTCTTGAAATATGTCTTCCGAGTGTCATCAGACTTAAATACTCCCTCATTACAATCTCAGAAGATTATTTTTATTAAGACCAGCTATGATGTTATCAATATCCGGTGATGGCATATTTTGCTTTCTTAATTCATTGCTCAGTTTTGAAAAAATGTGTTGCATGTTGCGGTCATGCATCACCTGAAATTCATCAATTAAAAATTTGGATAGTGGTGGCTGGTAGCAACATTTTAGCTTGCATCCTCAAATAGAAGAGTGCCAAATTTGTCAAATGACATCATGGATGTCACTGTCATGTCTACAGTTTGATGCATCAGCATCTATTATTACAGGGTTCTCCAAAGATTCTCTGTGTTTTCTGCTTATGTGAGATGTGGAAGTTGATTTTACATGAGGTTCCTATGCATTATGATGGTGGTAAAATCTGTAATGCGTTCGCACAGATAACTTGCAGTGTTAGCACACAAACTGCGCAACCATCTTGACTGCTGCTTTTTTAAACAGTATGTTAAAGATAGAAATTACAGTTTTCAGATAATGTTAACGTTTTAATATAAGAGTCAACGTTGGTATAATAATCACCAGCTTTTCCTCATTGAATTGTTGTTAGCTTACCAGTTTCTTCAGATGACGGTAACTGCCAGAAAAGAACTCCAAGCAACACCAAACCTCCGACGTTCCGCGGTTCTAACAGCAAAAAACTTTAAATGAAAACGAAATATTCACTTCAAAACACTGTTATACAACCTCCGTCTTTAGTGTTGCCTCACGTTTTCTTTTCATACTTCAAGATAGTTTGCTGTTAACGTAAAGTTTCCACAGAGTCCTCCTGCTTAGCTAATTTACATTAAAGAGGCAGAGGAGCATTAAAAAAAGCTTATTTTGTTTCTGTGTCACTAAATATCAGTCAATGTAAACTTTATTCACCCCGTTGAAGTTGTCATAATGATGACGACAGTAACAATTGTAATATTACCTCAGGCCTTGACAAACAGGCAGAAAAAAAAGTCTCTTGATGACAGGAATATTGTCCTCACAACTCACTCAATTTGCAACACTGGTTCGTGTTAGGTTGCTGTTAATAAGTGACTGCATTTGAAAATATCTCGGTTTTAAATAAAATAATTACAGAAACAATACTAACCTTTTTGTTGAGTGTTTCCTCAGTTGTCCCAACCAACCGAAAAAAAAAAAAACTTGAAAAGAAGTCTCCGTTGTCATTGGTCAGTTTTTTCGCGGGCATTGTCGCTACTGTAAATCTATTTACAGTAGATAATAATTACAGTACTAAACTTATATTTTCCCATAATCCTTTGCTATTTACAGTATTATACTGTTGGCACATTTAACAGTATTATACTGTACACATTACAGTAAAATACTGTTCAAATTACAAAAATCCGTTACAGTGTACCGCAACCGGCCTTAAATTGTTGCGGTGAGTGAAAATGGTGTTATGGAGGATGAGGTGTCTTAGCATGTTTTGCTAACAACAGAGAACCATGATGATTTAGCAATTTTTTTACTCTGTGTATATAATCAGGCATTAATGAAGTATATTTTCATAGAAAATTTGTAGTCTAATATTTTTCTAAATGTAGGAAAACTACCCGTTTCGGAGATGATAATCAATTTGTCGTGTACACGTTCTGACAAGAGAATTTTAAACTTTTAACTGGAACAATATGAAGATATCTGCCTACCTTGTTGGTATTTTGAAAGTTCTGCCTCATGTGTTGCTTAATTTAAAATCAAGATTTATATTAAAAAAATTGTGTGCGTAAATGACCCTCAAAAAATATTGCGTAGGATGACAACATTAGTCACGGACACTTTATATTTCCACTATTGTATCATTATTATTATACATGAATATTCAGTCTGTCATTTTTCTGTCATGTGAAAAATTATAGAAGAATATCCATTTACTTTTTTCAGAATATTTTAATTGTAATTTGTTTAAATTACAACATAACATAAGTTAAGATACAGCTTGATGCATTGCGGTAATGAGAATTTCAGCAGAAAATGCAATAAAATGCAAAAATAATTAATTCCTATGTTGAAATTACTCTTTGTGCAAGGTAGAGAACAGTATTGTCTTTATTATGGTGTATTTATATATTACTAAATTGCATGTTTAATATCTAAAATAACTAGTGCCATGGGGTTTCAACAGTTTCGTGAGAATGACCCAACTTTACTACTAAATAATTTCATTCTTGCATGCAAAAGGACAGTATGGTGACTATGGGGCTATGTAAAATATTTTTTTGCAACTTACTAGGTTTATCATTTGTCATTTATTTACTGATGATGTCGATAATGGTCCGATACCTGACTATTGACATCAACATCACAATACTTACGAGACATCGTCGATAAACGATAATATTGTCACATCGCCCATCCCTAGTGTGAGTAAAGCCATAAAGGCGTTTACTGCCACCTACCACATCCTACCTACCCACATGACAGCTGACATAAAATAAGGATCAGGCTTAGAATGGTTGATAACGATCAGGTTTTTTTTTTTTTTTTTTTCTTGCTGTAAATATAAACCGGAGATTCTCTGGAACGTAAACACAAGCATGCACTGATATGTTTGCAAAATCTTTTTTAGCAATGTGCTGTTTTTAGATTCTGCTAAGTGTGCACCCTCTAGTAGATGGTAAAACCAGGCCTGATTGGGTTACTCGCACCTGTGCACGCAAGCGTTTTTTTTTTTTTTTCTCACAAGTACAAAGTAATTTTCAAATGTGACAGTTTGATGTGCTTAAATCCTGACCCAAATTCAGGGACTGCTGTTTCTCTGAAAAACTGAATATAGACGGCAATTTTGTAAAATATTTTTCTATTTAAATGGCCGATTTTATAGGATTGGCAGCCCTGTGGAGATTAGCTAAAGGTAGGTGTGTTGGAGCAGGTGTCAAGGTGCTCCTTCAGGAGCCCTTGTTTTATGTCCAACCAGTTATTCTGGGTGAGACTGTGTTTTTTAATAGGGATTTGATAACTGCCAGCTTGAAATTATTTGGGATGTGCTAATAATATTGAGAAGTAGTCTGCATGTTGATTTTTTTGCTTTGTGCCATTTAAACACATTAAACGTTCTTTTTCTGCTTAGGCCTGAGGGTGCTGAAGAAGGAGGGTCAAGAACTGAATAAAAGGGAAATTGAGGATCAACATGAGAAACATCATTCATTAATAGCAGGAGAAAAATCTTTAAGTTGCTCACAGAACGAAAAGACTTTGTCACGAAAAAGAGCTCAAACGACTATTCCAACTAGTGGTCATTTCGATCAGCATGGAGACCTTGATGTCAACATGAGAATTCACATAGGAGACAAGCCATTCTCCTGCCAGCAGTGTGGGAAGAGTTACACCTCGAAAGGAAGTCTCAAAGATCACATGAGAGTTCACACTGGAGAGAACCCTTTTACCTGCCAACATTGTGGAAAAAGTTTCATTCGAAAAGGAAACCTGACTGTCCACATGAAAATTCACACTAGAGAGAGCCCATTCACCTGCCAGCAGTGTGGGAAAAGTTTTGTTCAGAAAGGTAGTCTTAAATCCCACACGAGAGTTCACACTGGAGAGAGTCCTTTTATCTGTCAACAATGTGGAAAAAGTTTCACTCAAAAAGGTAACCTGAAAGTCCACATGAGAATTCACTCTAAAGAGACCCCATTCTTCTGCCAACAGTGTGGAAAAAGTTTCACTCAGAAAGGAAGTCTTAAAGATCACATGAAAATTCACACTGGAGAGAACCCTTTTACATGCCAACATTGTGGAAAAAGTTTCATTCGAAAAGGAAACTTGAAAGTCCACTTGCGAGTGCACACTAGAGAGAGCCCATTCTCCTGCCAACAGTGTGGAAAAAGTTTCACTCAGCAAACAAGCCTTAAAATCCACATAAGAATTCACACTGGAGAGAAGCCTTTCACATGCTCTCAATGTGGAAGGAGTTTTACACATAAAGGAACCCTTAATAACCATGTGACCACTCACACAGGAGAGAAGCCATTTGTATGTAGTCAGTGTGGAAAGTGTTTCCGATTTACGGTAACCCTTAAAGACCACATGAGGATTCACTCGAGAGAGATCCGTTTTGTATGCCATCAGTGTGGAAGGAGTTTCACAGACAGAAATGATCTTAAGAACCATGTAGTAACTCACATCGGAGAGAAGCCTTTTATGTGCCATTACTGTGGAAAGTCTTTCAAAAACAATGCAAACCTTGAGGTTCATTTAAGAATTCACACTGGAGAGAAGCCTTTCAGCTGCACTCAATGTGGAAAGAGTTTCACAGTTAAAGGAAACCTTGACATTCACACGAGGGTTCACACTAAAGAGAGGCCTTACAGGTGCCTTCGGTGTGAGAAGTGTTTCACATATCACACGGACCTGAAACGTCATTTGCTAACTCATTCTGGAGAGAAATTCCAGTGTTCTGAGTGTGACAAGGGGTTTCGAAAAATTAGCAATTACAGAAAACACTTGCATATGCATTCGGGAGGAAGACCATTTAATTGTGTTAAGAGTAAAAGAGAAATCCTAAAACTCTCATCACACTTAGAGTTACATTTGAAAAGGCATGCATATGTGAGACTTCATTCTTGTTCTTTTTGTGGAAAGAGTTTTAAATGGCTCCGCCATTTAATATGCCACCAGAAGAGGCGCATCTGTGTGAAATCAAAGCTGTGTTTACGTCGCAGATGACTGTGGCCCAAACTTGATTTTCTGCTCAAATAATTTTTTTTAAATAAAAAAAAAAAAAATTGTATAATACTTAAAAATCAGTATGTTGTAGTCGTGTGTCTACATTCATAGAACATTCATTTATGATGCAATACGTTTTACACTCCTGGACTTACAGATTATATAAAACTGTAAGATTGGATGGGGACTGATGGTGGACAGCCATTTTCAAGTTTCTCCACAGGTTGGATTAGATTTAAATATGGGCTCTGACTCTTGTCACTCAAGGACATTCTCAGAGTCATCCCTAAGCCACTATTATATTGTCTTGTACACACATGTGCAATCACAATAAAGTAAAATCTAATCTAATTTATTGTCTTGGCTGTATTTAGGGTCATTGAAGTCTGAGTGCTCTGGGACAGGCCACATCTGGAAAAAGTCATCAGGCTCTGAAGTCTATGCAAGATCACATTTTCAGTATCTATCTGGAAGTTGGCTGCAAACTTGGAACTTGGTCCATTTCACATTAATTTGTAATTTGTTTCATCCACTGCCTGCTTGATAGCAAAACATGTCAGTCATTGTTGTGCAGTCACATCAAATGTACATTAAAACACCTTCTGAATATAGATTCAAAGTTGTTGTTCAAGATTTTTCTAAACATTGGATTTTCCACAATGTGGTGGGAATATCGACCGACATTGGTATTTTATGTCCACCTGATAGCTCTGCAGGCTATTATAATCGTAAATGTTTTTACTCCGGCATCCTACAAAGTGTGTTAGACCATTGACTGGGGTTCTGGTAGATTAATCAGAATCAGAATGAGCTTTATTGCCAGGTATGTTTACACATACGAGGAATTTGTTTTCATGACAGAAGCTCCGCAGTGCAACAGAATGACAGCGACAGAACAAAAAAATAATAATAAAAGAATATAAAATACAAAAAATACAAATAAGTAGGTAAGGAATGACAAAATACAAATTTCCAATGAGGCCAGATGTGGTACTGTGGTCTGAAGAGGGAAAAAAGATCATCCTCATAGAACTTACAGTCCCATGGGAAGAGGGGTGTGAACAGGCCTTTGAAAGAAAGAGCACCAAATACCAAGACCTGCTGCATGACTGTAGGGGGAAAGGATGGCAGGCTTGGCTGTTCCCGATCAGGGTCGGTTGTAGAGGATTCCCTGCTCAGTAGGTGTGGAGAATGCACACAGCCATTGGAGTAACAGGGAGGGAGAGGAAGGCAGCTGCTCGCAGGATGGGGGAGGAGAGCCTCTTGCTGGTTATGGAGCAGGAGGGTGGAGTTGAGCTGGAAGCCAAGAGGGGGAGATGGGCAGTGACTTGGCCACCACTGCCGACCCACCATCGGGAGGGTGTTGCGGATAAGGGTCAAAACACCCAATGAACGATGGGTACCGCCTGATGACATCAACCCCTCCTGGCCAAGGCTACATTTACTTAAGGTGAATGAAGGGGAGAAGCATTTTCGGATGTATTTGTCATATAATGGCAGGTATATTACAAAAAGCATTTATTTATGTACAGGTATATTATGTGCAAAATTTAAGTGTACACTAAGTCTGTGTGTTAGATAAATAAGTGTATGTGTATATAATAGTATAGTGTGTTCAACAGTTATTATCAAGTGTTCATTAGATGGATTGCCTGAGGGCAGAAACTGTTCCTGTGTCTGGTCGTTCTGGTGTTCAGAGCTCTGTAGCGTCGACCAGATGGCAACAGTTCAAAGAGGGAGTGTGCTGGATGTGAGGGGTCCAGAGTAATTGTTCTGGTACTTTTGCTCACTCTGGATAAGTACAGTTCTTGATTAGAATGGAGGGTTGTACCGATGATTCTCTCTGCAGTCCGGACTACCCTCTGTAGCCTTCTGAAGCTGTAGAAGCTTCTGTATAAGCTGAGCTGAACCAGACAGTTATAGAAGTGCAGAGGACAGATTCAATGATGGTGGAGTAGAACCGTTTCAGCAGCTCCTGTGGCAGGTTAAACTTCCGCAGCTGGCGAAGGAAGTACAGCCTCTGCTGGGCCTTTTTCACAATAGAGTCAATGTGAATGTCCCACTTCAGGTCCTGAGAGATAGGGGTGCCCAGGATCCTGAATGACTCCACTGCAGTCATGGTGCTGTTCATGGTCGTTTCATCTGCAAACTTCAGGAGCTTGACAGAGGGGTCTTTAGACGTGCAATCGTTAGTGCACAGGGAGAAGAGCAGTGGTAATAGAACGCAGCCCTGGGGAGCTCCGGTGCTGATTGTACGGGTGCTGGATGTGAGTTTTCCCAGCCTCACTAGCTGCTGCCTGTCTGTCAGGAAGCTGTTGATCCACTGACAGACGGAGTTGGTCACGGTGAGATGAGGTAGTTTGGGCAGGAGGACGTTTGGGATGATCGTGTTAAAGGCCGAGCTGAAGTCCACAAACAGGATCCTCACAAGTCCCCAGTCTGTCTAGGTGTTGCAGAACATAATGCAGTCCAATGTTTACTGCCTCGTCCACAGACCTGTTTGCTCTGTAGGCAAACTGAAGAGGATCCAGCAAGGGTCCAGTGATGTCCTCCAGGTGGGCCAGCACCAGTTTTTCAAATTCAATAGTAATTTAGTCCTGTAATTTTGGATTTCTTTGGGATGGGGATGATGGTGGAGCGTTTGAAGCATGAAGGGACTTCACACAGCTCCAGGTCAGGTCAAGTAAGTCAAGTCACCTTTATTTATATAGCGCTTTAAACAAAATACATTGCGTCAAAGCAACTGAACAACATTCATACAGAGGTGACAGCAGCAAGGAACCAAAACTCCATCGGTGACAGAATGGAGAAAAAAAGCAGTTCAGCAGTTCAATTCCAGGCTACAGCAAAGTCAGATTGTGCAGAAGAATCATCTGTTTTCTGTGGTCTTGTCCTGGTGGTCGTCTGAGACAAGGTCTTTACAGGGGATCTGTGTCTGGGAATCTAGTTGTTCTGATCTCCGCTGTCTTTCAGGGCTGTAGAGGTCCTTTCTAGGAGCTGATCCACCATCTGGTCTGGATACGTACTGGATCCGGGTGACTGCAGTGACCCTCTGATCTGGATACAGACTGGATCTGGTGGCTACAGTGACCTCGTAATAAGAAAGAAACAGACTAATATTACCATAGATGCCATTCTTCTAATGATGTAGCAAGTACATCGGGTGTTATGGGAAGTATTCCCGGTTCTGGTTTACCTAATTAATGCAGGCTAAAAATCCTTTAACGGATTTGGATATTAAAAGCATATTAGTATGTTATGTGTAAGCCAGGTTAAAGAGGTGGGTCTTTAATCTAGATTTAAACTGCAAGAGTGTGTCTGCCTCCCAAACAATGTTAGGTAGGTTATTCCAGAGTTTATGTGCCAAATAGGAAAAACCGCCCGCAGTTGATTTTGATATTCTACTGTAGGTATTATCAAATTGCCTGACTTTTGAGAACGTAGCGGACGTAGAGGATTATAATGTAAGGAGCTCATTCAAATACTGAGGTGCTAAACCATTCAGGGCTTTATAAGTAATAAGCAATATTTTAAAATCTATACGATGTTTGATAGGGAGCCAGTGCAGTGTTGACAGGACCGGGCTAATATGGTCATACTTCCTGGTTCTAGTATGAACTCTTGTTGTTGCATTTTGGACTAGCTATAGTTTGTTTACTAAGCGTGCAGAACAACCACCCAATAAAGCATTACAATAATCTAACCTTGAGGTCATAAATGACATTTCTGGATTAACATTTCTGCATTTGACATTGAGAGCATAGACTGTAATTTATATATATTTTTGAGATGAAAAAATGCAGTTTTACAAATGCTAGAAACGTGGCTTTCTAAGGAAAGATTGCTATCAAATAGCACACCTTGGTTCCTAACTGATGACGAAGAATTGACAGAGCAACCATCAAGTCTTAGACAGTGTTCTAGGTTATTACATGCAGAGTTTTTAGGTCCTATAATTAACACCTCTGTTTTTTTTCAGAATTTAGCAGTAAGAAATTACTTGTCATCCATTTTTTTTATATCGACTATGCATTCCATTAGTTTTTTAATTGGTGTGTTTCACAGGGCCGCGACGAAATATAGAGCTGAGTATCATCAACATAACAGTGAAAGCTAACACCATGTTTCCTGATGATATCTCCCAAAGGTAACATATAGAGCGTGAAGAGTAGCGGCCCTAGTACTGAGCCTTGAGGTACTCCATACTGCACTTGTGATCGATATGATGCTAAACCATGCTAATGCACTTCCATTAATGCCAACAAAGTGTTCAAGTCTATGCAAAAGAATGTTGTGGTCAATTGTATCAAACGCGGCACTAAGATCCAATAGAACTAACAGAGAGATACAACCACAATCAGATGATAAGAGCAGGTCATTTGTAACTCTAAGGAGAGCAGTCTCAGTACTATGATACGGTCTAAATCCTGAATGGAAATCCTCACAGATACCATTTTTCTCTAAGAAGGAATATAATTGTGAGGATACTACCTTTTCTAGTATCTTGGACAGAAAAAGATTCGAGATCGGTCTATAATTAACTAGTTCTTTGGGGTCAAGTTGTGGTTTTTTGATGAGAGGCTTAATAACAACCAGTTTGAAGGTTTTGGGGACATATCCTAATGATAATGAGGTATTAATAATAGTCAGAAGAGGATATATGACTTCTGGAAGCACCTCTTTTAGGAGCTTAGATTGTATAGGGTCTAAGATACATGTTGTTGGTTTAGATGATTTAACAAGTTTATACAATTCTTCCTCTCCTATAGTGCACTGTCTGATGCAATACTGTAGCTGACGGCTGAATGGTTACAATTTTATCTCTAATAGTATCGATTTTAGAAGTAAAGTAGTTCATAAAGTCATTACTGCTGTGATGTTGGGAAATGTCAACACTTGTTGAGGCTTTATTTTTCGTTAATTTAGCCACTGTATTGAATAAATACCTGGGCTTATGTTTGTTTTCTTCTAAAAGAGAAGAAAAGTAGTCGGATCTAGCAGTTTTTAATGCTTTTCTGTAGGATAGGTTACTTTCCTGCCAAGCAATACAAAAAACCTCTAGTTTTGTTTTCCTCCAGCTGTGCTCCATTTTTCGGGCTGCTCTCTTTAGGGTGCGAGTGTGCTCATTATACCATGGTGTCATACTGATTTCCTTAACCTTCCTTAAGCATAAAGGAGCAACTGTATTTAAAATGCTAGAAAAGAGAGAGTCCATAGTTTCTGTTACATCATCAAGTTGTTCTGAGGTTTTATGAGGATATGCTAAGGAATTTGGATACATCAGGAAGATTACTTACAAAGCAGTCTTTTGTGGTAGAAATGATGGTTCTACCATACTTGTAACAAGAAGTAGAATTTACAATTTTAGCTATATGAAGTTTGCACAAAACTAAATAATGATCTGAGATATCATCACTTGGCTGCATAATTTCAACACTATCAACATCAATTCCATGTGACCGTATTAAATCTAAAGCATGATTTCGACAATGAGTAGGTCCTGAAACTTGTTGTCTAACCCCAATAGAGTTCAGAATGTCTATAAATGCTGATCCCAATGCATACTTTTCATTATCAACATGGATATTAAAATCACAAACTATTAAAACTTTATCTGCAGCCAGAACTGACTCGGATGTAAAATCACCAAACTCTTTAATAAAGTCTGTATGGTGCCCTGGTGGCCTGTATACAGTAGCCAATACAAACATCACAGGGGATTTATCATTAACATTTGTTTCTCTGGATAATGTTATATGAAGCACCATTACTTCAAAAAGTTATACTTGAAGCCTGCCCTCTGATAAATCCTGAAAATGTTGTTATAAATTGAAGCAACACCTCCCCCTTTGCCTTTTAGACGCGGCTCATGTTTATAACAGTAATCTTGGGGGTGGACTCATTTAACATAATGTAATCATCAGGTTTTAGCCAGGTTTCTGTCAAACAGAGCACATCTAGATTATGATGATCAGTGATCATATTATTTACAAAAAGTGTTTCCGTATAAAAGGGATCTGATATTCAATAAGCCAAGCTTTATCATTTGTTTATCCGTATTGCATCTGTTTTTTATTTGTTGAACCTCAATTAAATTGTTACTCTCAACTTGGTTTGGACGTTTTTTGTATTTTCTAGTTTCTACTATAGACACAGTCTCTATAGTGTGATATCTAGGTGAAAGAGTCTCTATGTGCTGAGAATTAACTGACCTCTGTGACGTGAAGCAGCTAGCAGACGGTCGATTTATAAACGTTGCGTACGCACAAAAGAAGGCGTACACCACTCTCTACGCAATAATTGATATTTATAAAAAGCAAACTTGACGGGAAAATGTGCGGTCCTTCACACAAGCTCTGACCCAGGCATACGCACAAAAACGGGTGAAATGAGAAATGGCGACACCGTCGGCAGATGGAAGAAACACGTGAAAGTGAAAGTGAAAATACTGCCTCTCATAAATAACATGAAGACTTCACAAAGCAAGTCTTACAATTAACAGCCTACACGAACACCCGTTTGATCGATCAGCAGTGAAACAAACAAAAAAAATCAAACGAAAATTACAACAGAAATTCAAATGAACACATATTTGCAAAAAGAAAAGTGAAATATGTTCTGCAATAATATTGGCATGTTGTGCAATTCATCATAAATAATATAGTTAACAGAACGAAATAATGTACAAAACTGATATTCTCGTCAATGTGTCCGTCTGGCGGAGCAGATATAGATGCAATTAGATAGACAGATAGATAGATAATTAAGGAGATAGATAGATAGATAGATAGATAGATAGATAGATGTATTAATTGTCCACTGGGGAAAGTTGTTTTCATAGTAAAACATTTCTTCATAAGCTACGGAATTATGGTATTCATGCATATGCCTTTATTATATGCATATGCCTTTATATTTGATAAAACAATGTATGGCGTATGTCTCAACCATTCAGAAAACAACAAGAAATTACATTTGCGCTGAACAATTTCCCATTTCCACGTCGATTATTATTACCGACATCTGTAGCTTGTCAGATTGAAGAGGGGTCAGCTCCGGTGTCCCCTTTCCCCCACCCGTGGCAGACACACTCTGGCGATGGAGCGCTAGACGTTTTTTTGCCTCGACTTTGATGTCCGACCATTTCTTTTTTATTTCGGCCACGGTCCGAGGTTGTGAGGCTACAGCATTTACAGCGTCTGCCACCGTTTGCCACTCAAGTGCCTTTTTGGCATTAGTAATGCCCTCCAAACAACATTTTTCTCCTCTTTTCCACCTCGCCAACGATAACTTCTACTTCACATTGAGTGAAGTTACGGTTTTTTGATTTCCTCTCTGTGTTTGCCATGATTTCGCAATCAATGAATATTAACTTGTGGGCGTTTCACGGACTATTTATGGGCAACTATGGGCGTGTCATGAAGCCGCAAAAGCTGCGCTACATTTAGAATTGATTGTGATTTATTAAGGGAAAAATGCGTAGGATGTGCGTGCACACGGTTTTATAAATCCGAATATTTCTGTGCGTACGCACGTCCTATGTTTCATCCGTACGCCACTTCTGACGCAAATCCTACGCAAAGTTTTATAAATGAGGCCCCTGGGCCCCAGTTAGTCAATTATAAACACTAAGACTATTTGCCATATTTCTAGAGAGAAGAGTAGTGCCAACCCATCTCTTTTCAACAGGTCAGGTCTGCCCCAAAAGCTTGTCCAATTGTCTATGAAACCTATGTTATTCTGTGGGCACCACTTAGACATAGAGCCATTGAGTGATGACAATCTGCTATGCATCTCTTCATCACGGTAAGCAGGGAGGGGACAAAAGCATATTACTGTGTCTGACATCGTGCTTGCAAGTTCACACACCTCTTTAATGTTATTTTTAGTGATCTCCGACTGGCGAAGTCAAACATCATTAGCGCCGGCATGAATAACAATATTACTGTATTTACGTTTAGCATTAGCCAGCACTTTTAAATTTGCCAAGATGTCAGGCGCTCTGGCTCCCGGTAAACATTTGACTATGGTGGCTGGTGTCTCTATATTCACGTTCCGTACAATAGAATCACCAATAACTAGAGCACTTTCATCAGGTTTCTCAGTGGGTGCATCACTGAGTGGGGAGAACCTGTTTAATGTTTTGATCGGAACAGAAGACTGGTGTTTTGACCCACGACTACGCTGCCTCACTGTCACCCAGTTGCCCTGCTGCAGGGGCTCTGTTGCCGGAACCGAACAACCCTTATGAAAATTAACCATGGTTTTACTACAAATAAAACCAAAAAACCATGGTTACTATAGTTAAACCATGGTAACCACAAATTAACCATGGTTTTGCTATATTAACCATGGTTTAACCATGGTATTTGTAGTAAATCTGTGGTTATACAAATGGTAGTCAACACGCCAAAAACCATGGGTTACTACAGTTTTACTATAATAAAACCATGGTTATTTTTTCGTAAGGGAATGTACAGGAATCCCTGAGCTAGATGCATCCAAAGCCATATCTAGAGCCCTAACATTCTTACTGTCCTCAATTAAAGTTTGGATGCGTGTTTCTAATTCTGAAATCTTCTCTGTCAGCCTAACTATTTCCCTGCATTTATCACATGTGAATCCCTCATCTGCGACAGAGATAGATAAACTGTACATGTGGCAAGAGGTGCAAATAACAATAGCAGGAGAAGCCATTACTCGCCGTGCTTGATGAAATATTCTTACCACAGTTCTTACCATAGTAAGATAAAGATTCTAGAGAAAAAAAAGGCTACACGGAGCTATGATCAGCAGGCCAACAGGAAGCAGAGAAAACACTGTCCAACAGCGAGACCCAGAGATCAGTTAGTTCCTTACTATCCGCGCTGACGCCGAGATCGTTCACCAGCTTCAGTGAAAGTTAACATGCCTAGCGTTTTCGACTCGACTTTACACGTCACATCTTGATGTCACGTGTCTTTATGAGTTGTGTGTGAAAGCACGCACATATTCCGGGTAATCACTGGCAGTGTGAAAGTGCAAAATCTAGCGACCCGGAAACAACTGCCGGGACACATTACCAGTGTATTTTCCGGAATCACAGAGTGAAAGGGGCTATAGATACAGACATACGCAAAAACCTACCTGAAGGCTCATACTGGGGAGAAGAAGAGGCAAAGAGGTCTTCATCCTCATTATCAGATAATTCTTGAGATTTTTGTGGAGACGTGTGTAGCTGAGGACATAGATAGTAGCTCATCCTGAAGGGACCATTCCAGAAGAGGCCTGTGTAGCGGGGGAGGTGGGTGGCTCATCCTAACTACAGTCGTGGCCAGAAGTTTTGAGAATTACATAATTATTAGTTTTCAAAAAGTTTGCTGCTAAACTGCTTTTAGATCTTTGTTTCAGTTGTTTCTGTGATGTACTGAAATATAATTACAAGCACTTAATACGTTTCAAAGGCTTTTATCGACAATTACATGACATGTATGCAAAGGGTCAGTATTTGCAGTGTTGGCCCTTCTTTTTCAGGACCTCTGCAATTTGACTGGGCATGCTCTCAATCAACTTCTGGGCCAAATCCTGACTGATAGCAACCCATTCTTTCATAATCACTTCTTGGAGATTGTCAGAATTAGTTCTCAATGGGATTAAGATCTGGGGAGTTTCCAGGCCATGGACCCAAAATTTCAACATTCTGGTCCCCGAGCCACTTAGTTATCACTTTTGCCTTATGGCACGGTGCTCCATCGTGCTGGAAAATGCATTGTTCTTCACCAAACTGTTGTTGGATTTTTGGAAGAAGTTGCTGTTGGAGGGTGTTTTGGTACCATTCTTTATTCATGGCTGTGTTTTTGGGCAGAATTGTGAGTGAGCCCACTCCCTTGGATGAGAAGCAACCCCACACATGAATGGTGTCAGGATGCTTTACTGTTGGCATGACACAGGACTGATGGTAGCGCTCACCTTTTCTTCTCCGGACAAGCCTTTTTCCAGATGCCCCAAACAATCGTTAAGGGGCTTCATCGGAGAATATGACTTTGCCCCAGTCCTCAGCAGTCCATTCACTATACTTTCTGCAGAAGATCAATCTGTCCCTGATGTTTTTTTTGGAGAGAAGTGGCTTCTTTGCTGCCCTTCTTGACACCAGGCCATCTTCCAAAAGTCTTGGCCTCACTGTTCGTGCAGATGCGCTCACACCTGCCTGCTGCCATTCCTGAGCAAGCTCTGCACTGGTGGCACTCCGATCCCGCAGCTGAATCGTCTTTAGGAGATGATCCTGGCGCTTGCTGGACTTTCTTGGACGCCCTGAAGCCTTCTTTACAAGAATTGAACCTCTTTCCTTGAAGTTCTTGATGATCCTATAAAATGTTGATTTAGGTGCACTCTTAGTAGCCACAATATCCTTGCCTGTGAAGCCATTTTTATGCAACGCAATGATGGCTGCACGCGTTTCTTTGCAGGTCACCATTGTTGACAATGGAAGAACAATGATTTCAAGCATCACCCTCCTTTTAACATGTCAAGTCTGCCATTCTAACCCAATCAGCCTGACATAATGATCTCCAGCCTTGTGCTCGTCAACATTCTCACCTGAGTTAACAAGACGATTACTGAAATGATCTCAGCAGGTCCTTTAATGACAGCAATGAAATCCAGTGGAAAGGTTTTTTTGGGTTTAAGTTAATTTTCATGGCAAAGGAGGACTATGCAATTCATCTGATCACTCTTCATAACATTCTGGAGTATATGCAAAGGATGCTCCAAAATATTTTAGAAGTGCCCCTGAAATTGCAATTGAAATTTAAATCAAAAGACTGTAGGATTATGTTTTATACAGCTAAAACATAATAGGAGGGTTACATAAACATGCCCTTACATGCTAAATGTCTGTCATTACAGGCTATATCCTCCTGAGACCCAGAAAAATTTTTCATTACATGTCATCACGTGATTTTTTTTTTTTTGCAGTTATATTTATAGGCAAAAACAATGGGATTGTTTTTTTTTTTTTTCAATCACCAATAACTTTTTGGGTTCAGGATTATTTTTTTTTTTTTACCAAAATTTGTATATAGATGATTCTCAACTATGTTATGAAAGATATAATGGAATGAATTGATACACCCTTTTACCTTATGCAATGTGTGGGTAAAATGGCCATAAATTTATATTGTCATTCAATGCAATGTATCTATACTGTATCTAATTTGCATATTAATGTGTTCTTGGGGCAACATTTAATGAAAAAAAGGTGTAATAATTGGAGTAATAATTGGCAACATTTTAATAATAATATCTAATAATTCATAGGAATATTGATGTATAATTTCCATGAATATTACCATATTCACTTGTGTCTACCAAAATGCCTGATAAAAATGATTTAAGTCCTGAAGTCCTCTACAGTGGACATGTACAGTATGAAATCAATGCACTGTTCTGTCTCAGAAAGTCATTTTTTGATTTGAAACCCCACAACGTTTTGGCATAATGTCTGAGATGTTGGTTTATGAAATACAATTTGAAAAGTAGTCCAATTTAAATTCTAATTACACAGATTTGAAAATTCCATTGGCTAATTACAGGGCCTAATAAAAATAAATAATAATTGAACTTGTAATAGTGTTGCAAAGTACAAGATTATTGTAAAATTAGATCTTGTGTTTGAGTTAAAACTGAATTATTGTTGTATAAGCATAGCAAGCATCATAGCAAAATGGCTAACAAACTTAAGAGTAATACTCACCGATTAACATTAACTCTTCATTCATGACATGGATATGGTAATAATCATACAGGCAGAACATAGTTGCATACCTTTTTATTTTGCTCGTTTCTCCTCTTCTTCTTTTCTTTTCTTTTTTTTTTTTCTAAATTGGGCACCTAATGGCTTTGACCTTTTCCCTGCCATCTCTGTGTTTATTTGGCGCTCGACAATCAACAGATTTCCCATCCTCCCAACACTGTCACTCATGACCAGAAGTCAAGACTAAACCAGTTCACCTTGGTGACCACATAATCGTTTTGTATTACCTATATTTATTAGCTATTTCATAAAATTCAGAAAAACAAAAATACACATGAACTATAGGCCTGTATTTATAATATTATGAATGAAATGTGCGTTATTTGGAAGAAAGTCGAGGTGACTGACTTTAAAAACAAAAATACTGTCATATGAAAATGTATATGAATGTTATCTGATCTCAGTCCGTTTTTTCAGTCAGTGTTCAAAGTCGTTTGGTGTGCGGTGTCTAAAGAATTTAAGACCAGCTGTTGTCAGTTGTCCTCACGATTAGCATATACATTTTGTGACTGACGACGGCAATTAACTGCACCTGTTTCCTTATTTGAAGACCATTTAAATAACAAATTGAATAATAATAATAATAATGTTGCCTGTGGGCCGGGTTAGAATTAGGATCCTTCAGTTCACTCTCTTTCTCTGACTCTTTAGTTTCATGTTTGATCACATCACTAATTGGGGGTTGGAGCAGGCATTTAGTGAACCACTTAATGCAAAGGGAGCAGGCTTATATATAGACACCTGGGGTCCTTAGACTGAGACAGTTGCTGTGTCCGAAACCGCTCCCTATCCACTATATAGTGCACTATATGGGGTGTCAGCCATTTTTTAGTGCTGTCCGAATTCTGAGTGAACTACTTCATTCCCTACATTTGTCCACTACTTTTTACCCACAATTCATTCTGATTTAGAGTGTACAATCAATGTACACTCGCTGAAGCACTATTTCCCACAATCCAATGCGGAGTAGCGTCGAGCTGGAAGCGAGAGCGGGAGCGAGCGAGTTTGAATGAGAGATGATGTTTACATCTTTATTATTTCTGTTTTAACGTTTTTCCTTCATTATATTAAAATATGTTATGTAGGCAATAACTCAGTTTAATATTTGACTAATTTACTGAGGTGGCATCGTTGTTAACTTGATTATGATGATAATGATAAAAATGATGATAAATTGGTGGATAATTTAATTTTTTTTGTTAATTACAGGTAGTGTACAGTATTCTGATGTAAAATTAACGGTCGCCTGAGGACGCTCTACAACCATTTTATCTGAGCTTAAAACGCTGCTTGAGCGAGTGTCAAGATACTAAAAATAATAAATACATAATTATGAACGTGTTTATGTGTGTTTATTTTTGTTCTCAGTACGTTATTTTAATAGCGTTTAATGATTATGAACATAAAAGCATTACAAAAAAATAAATAATCAGAGATTCAGGTGCTGTTTTTGGAGTGTTAAGTGCGTGGATAGCCAGTGCTGATTGAGCTCCAGTGCAGCATTGTTTCCTTGTGAGACTGAATGGGCGAGTGAACTATGGCAAAGTAATGCCAAACTACTTCTGTGTTTAAAGAGTGTCGGATGGATACTGTGACTGCAGTGGGATGATCCAACCTAGTGTTTCCCATTCACTGTTAATGCTGTGACGGACTGGTACAGCTACACTTGAGTTGCTGGCTGTTGTTCTCCATATTGTGTGATTTGATTGTGGGGTGCTGCTCATAGTATAGGAAGTTATTTTTCTTTTTCTCTCTTTTTTGTTGTTGTTTGTTTTCCTCTAGCCTGTTGGCTATAGCTGTTATTGTATGTGAGTGCATGAATTGTATGTCACAGGCTAGAGTGGGTTTATTTCCTTTTTTTTTCTCTTTGTATTTTGTTTAAAAGAAAAATATTTTTTTGTAAACCGCCTCTGTTTGGGTAGAGCCAGGGTAGTGCAAGAGACTTCACTGGAAAGTGGGTTTTGGTTCTTTTTGTCTCTTTTCTTTTTTTTTTTCTCTTGCTCAAGACATTTGCACTGTCGTGTAGTATGAACCTTAATGTCTTCTAACCACATTTATTAGAGTGCTGTGAGTGTGCAGTGTGTTAGACGTTGAGCTCTAGTGTGTACTACTTAAAAGGCTCTGTGCCTCTGTTCACGGGTGGTAGTGAGAACTTCGCCTTCTCTTAGTGTTTTCACAAACCGCTTTACTGGCTCCCATACTGATGGCTTGGTGAGTTCTAGTTATATTTATCTGTTTGATTTTGTTTTTATTTTTTATTTTTTTTCTGTCAGGCCAGCCAACACCTTCAACTATCTATTAATAAAGATTGTATTTTTATACTTCTACGAACCTGTGTCTGTACATTTTGATTGGGGCAGAGTTCCCCTTGCTCTGACACGTGCACTAATCCGCTAAGCTCAAGGGGTGGCATAGTAAGTTGTTCAATTAGGGGGGGCGCCACAATAATAATAAAATCACAAACATGACATTTCTGAATACAATTATTTTATACACTTTAGTTACATCTAATTTGTCATTTTCAGTTAATGTAGGCTTGTAACATTTTTCTGATTATTAGGCCTATTCATACTATTAAAATACTTTTATTCTTACATTAATATTACAATTGTTTTACAATTGTAAGGCTAGCTTACTTCTTATTGAAAATGTTTTTAAAAAGGTATTTCAAAACAGGTTTTTTTAATTATAGGCCTATAATTAAAATGATTAACAGTGCAATCATAAAAAAGCTTTATTTCAAGTACTGACTTAAAAAAAATCAAAATTTCTTCCCTATTTATTTATTTTAAAAATGTATTAAGAAAGAAAGTGAAGTGACATTCAGCCAAGTATGGTGACCCATACTCAGAATTTGTGCTCTGCATTTAACCCATCCGAAGTGCACACACACAGAGCAGTGAACACACACACACACTGTGAACACACACCCGGAGCAGTGGGCAGCCATTTATGCTGCGGCGCCCGGGGAGCAGTTGGGGGTTCGATGCCTTGCTCAAGGGCACCTAAGTCGTGGTATTGAAGGTGTAGAGAGAACTGTACATGCACTCCCCCCACCCACAATTCCTGCCGGCCCGGGACTCAAACTCACAACCTTTCGATTGGGAGTCCGACTCTCTAACCATTAGGCCACGACTCCCCTTTAATGTATGTATTTTGCCTATATGTTCGGGCCACAAGAGAAATATTAAGGAAGTAAATGAAAAACAATTAGCTACTGTATATACCATTATAAGCATATGAAGTAGATTTGTCTGTCTGTGCACTTTTAATGCAGTGTCAGATGGCGAATAGTGAATTGATTGAGATTTAGAGGTTCACTGCATAATTCTTGTGCAAAGTTTGCACATTGCTTGTGTGATGTCCGTTTGCTTGCCTTCCTGGTTTAAAACAAATATTTGCAATATTGCGACATAACCAGCCCCCATCTCGGCCAAAAATAAAATTCTGGCTATGCCACTGGTTTGGTGTGTCTGGATTCATTTTGAAGGTTGGTATGCAGCATGAAACAGCACCCATTCATTGTATTCAAATCAAATTTCTATTGATTGGAAGATTTAAATGACATAACTTTTTTTGTTGTTCATAGTTTCTGTGGAAAACTTAAAAATAAAATGCAAAGAAAACACAAATCTTATCACTTTTATTTAGAGTTGGAAAGCATAAAAACAAGACATCCAATACATATATTAATTTGTGTGTTTCATAGCTTAAGTATTTCATAATATTCTAAAGTATTTAGATTAAGTTACTAAACCTGAGTAATCTAACAAAATACATTACTGATTACTTATTAAAGCTTGTATTTTGTAATCTGTAGAGAAATACATTTTAAAAGTAACCTGGGACAGGTGAGAGAGCAAGTGTCCTGGGACAGGTGAGGGAGGGAGTGTCCTGGGACAGTGTCCTGGGACAGGTGAGGGAGTGAGTGTCCTGGGACAGGTGAGGGAGCGAGTGTCCTGGGACAGGTGTGGGAGCGAGTGTCCTGGGACAGTGTCCTAGGACAGGTGAGGGAGCGAGTGTCCCGGGACAGTGTCCTGGGACAGGTGAGGGAGTGAGTGTCCCGGGACAGTGTCCTGGGACAGCTGAGGGAGCGAGTGTCCTGGGACAGTGTCCTGGGACAGGTGAGGGAGCGAGTGTCCTGGGACAGTGTCCTGGGACAGGTGAGGGAATGAGTGTCCCGGGACAGGTGAGGGAGCGAGTATCCCGGGACAGGTGAGGGAGCGAGTGTCCTGGGACAGGTGAGGGAGCGAGTGTCCTGGGACAGCTGAGGGAGCGAGTGTCCTGAGACAGCTGAGGGAGCGAGTGTCCTGAGACAGCTGAGGGAGCGAGTGTCCTGGGACAGGTGAGGGAGCGAGTGTCCTGGGACAGCTGAGGGAGCGAGTGTCCTGGGACCGCTGAGGGAGCGAGTGTCCTGGGACAGTATCCTGGGACAGGTGAGGGAGCGAGTGTCCTGGGACAGTTGAGGGAGCGAGTTTCCCGGGAAAGTGTCCTGGGACAGGTGAGGGAGCGAATGTCCTGGGACAGTGACCTGGGACAGGTGAGGGAGCGAGTGTCCCGGGACAGTATCCTGGGACAGGTGAGGGAGCGAGTGTCCCAGGACAGTGTCCTGGGACAGGTGAGGGAACGAGTGTCCCGGGACAGTGTCCTGGGACAGGTGAGGGAACGAGTGTCCCGGGACAGTGTCCTGGGACAGGTGAGGGAGCGAGTGTCCTGGGACAGTGTCCTGGGACAGGTGAGGGAGCGAGTGTCCTGGGACAGTGTCCTGGGACAGGTGAGTGAGTGAGTGTCCTGGGACAGGTGAGGGAACGAGTGTCCTGGGACAGTGTCCTGGGACAGGTGAGGGAACGAGTGTCCTGGGACAGTGTCCTGGGACAGGTGAGGGAGCGAGTGTCCTGGGACAGCTGAGGGAGCGAGTGTCCCGGGACAGTGTCCTGGGACAGGTGAGTGAGTGAGTGTCCCGGGACAGTGTCCTGGGACAGGTGAGGGAGCGAGTGTCCTCAGACAGCTGAGGGAGCGAGTGTCCCGGGACAGGTTAGGGAGTGAGTGTCCTGGGACAGTGTCCTGGGACAGGTGAGGGAAGTGGAAGCTGGTGGAGCTGCTCAGGGAGGACATCAAACTCCAGGGAGAGACAGAGGAGAGAGACTGTTTTTTCTTCTTGAGAGAATGCTTAACAAATACATCATTTATTAGCCATTCTCCATTAGCCAAGAGAAAACAGTGGGAAAAATGGGTACTGCCAAATGGGAAAGTGCTGCCATATTCAGCTTTCATCCTGCAGTACAGGGGTCTGGTCTGATTTAGGGAAAGAAGAAAAAGATCAATTGTTTAGAGCTATGAAGTCGTGGCCTAATGGTTAGAGAGTCGGACTCCCAATCGAAAGGTTGTGAGTTCGAGTCCCGGGCCAGCAGGAATTGTGGGTGGGGGGAGTGCATGTACAGTTCTCTCTCCACCCTCAATACCACGACTTAGGTGCCCTTGAGCAAGGCATCGAACCCCTGACTGCTCCCCGGGCGCTGCAGCATAAATGGCTGCCCACTGCTCCGGGTGTGTGTTCACAGTGTGTGTGTGTGTTCACTGCTCTGTGTGTGTGCACTTCGGATGGGTTAAATGCAGAGCACAAATTCTGAGTATGGGTCACCATACTTGGCTGGATGTCACTTCACTTTTCACTTTGACAAAGTAATTAGTAGAAGAAATATTAAGGTACTTTAGTAAACTACTTTTAGTAACTACTAATACTACAACCCGAATTCCGGAAAAGTTGGGACGTTTTTTAAATTTTAATAAAATGAAAACTAAAAGACTTTCAAATCACATGAGCCAATATTTTATTCACAATAGAACATAGATAACATAGCAAATGTTTAAACTGAGAAAGTTTACAATTTTATGCACAAAATGAGCTCATTTCAATTTTGATTTCTGCTACAGGTCTCAAAATAGTTGGGACGGGGCATGTTTACCATGGTGTAGCATCTCCTTTTCTTTTCAAAACAGTTTGAAGACGTCTGGGCATTGAGGCTATGAGTTGCTGGAGTTTTGCTGTTGGAATTTGGTCCCATTCTTGCCTTATATAGATTTCCAGCTGCTGAAGAGTTCGTGGTCGTCTTTGACGTATTTTTCGTTTAATGATGTGCCAAATGTTCTCTATAGGTGAAAGATCTGGACTGCAGGCAGGCCAGGTTAGCACCCGGACTCTTCTACGACGAAGCCATGCTGTTGTTATAGCTGCAGTATGTGGTTTTGCATTGTCCTGCTGAAATAAACAAGGCCTTCCCTGAAATAAACGTTGTTTGGAGGGAAGCATATGTTGCTCTAAATCCTTTATATACCTTTCAGCATTCACAGAGCCTTCCAAAACATGCAAGCTGCCCATACCGTATGCACTTATGCACCCCCATACCATCAGAGATGCTGGCTTTTGAACTGAACGCTGATAACATGCTGGAAGGTCTCCCTCCTCTTTAGCCCGGAGGACACGGCGTCCGTGATTTCCAACAAGAATGTCAAATTTGGACTCGTCTGACCATAAAACACTATTCCACTTTGAAATAGTCCATTTTAAATGAGCCTTGGCCCACAGGACACGACGGCGCTTCTGGACCATGTTCACATATGGCATCCTTTTTGCATGATAGAGCTTTAGTTGGCATCTGCTGATGGCACGGCGGATTGTGTTTACCGACAGTGGTTTCTGAAAGTATTCCTGGGCCCATTTAGTAATGTCATTGACACAATCATGCCGATGAGTGATGCAGTGTCGTCTGAGAGCCCGAAGACCACGGGCATCCAATAAAGGTCTCCGGCCTTGTCCCTTACGCACAGAGATTTGCTCCAGTTTCTCTGAATCTTTTGATGATGTTATGCACTGTAGATGATGAGATTTGCAAAGCCTTTGCAATTTGACGTTGAGAAACATTGTTTTTAAAGTTTTCCACAATTTTTTTACGCAGTCTTTCACAGATTGGAGAGCCTCTGCCCATCTTTACTTCTGAGAGACTCTGCTTCTCTAAGACAAAGCTTTTATAGCTAATCATGTTACAGACCTGATATCAATTAACTTAATTAATCACTTGATGTTCTCCCAGCTGAATCTTTTCAAAACTGCTTGCTTTTTTAGCCATTTGTTGCCCCCGTGCCAACTTTTTTGAGACCTGTAGCAGGCATTAAATTTTAAGTGAGCTAATTAAGTGGATAAAAGTGTAAAATTTCTCAGTTTAAACATTTGCTACGTTATCTATGTTCTATTGTGAATAAAATATTGGCTCATGTGATTTGAAATTCCTTTAGTTTTCATTTTATTAAAATTTAAAAAACGTCCCAACTTTTCCGGAATTCGGGTTGTATATTGGGGAAAAAATACTAGTCATAATTAAAACCTTAGCTAAAGGGACAGTTTGCCCAAAAATGAAAATTCCAAACCTGGAACAACATAAGGGAGAGTAAATGTTTACAAAACGTTTATTTTTGGCTGAACTGTCCTTTAAATAAAATTATTATCTAGCATATTCTGCAGGTGCTGGTAATATAATTAGACTATCATCAAAAAGTTGATTGATTTCACTAATTCCATTCAAAAGGTGCAACTTGTATATTATATTCATTCATTACACGCAGACTGATATATTTCAAATGTTTATTTCCTTTAATTTTGATGATTATAACTGACAACTAAGGAAAATCCCAAATTCAGTATCTCAGAAAATGTGAATATAACTTAAGACCAATACAAAGAAAGGATTTTTAGAAATCTTGGCCAACTGAAAAGTATGAGCATGTACAGCACTCAATACTTAGTCGGGGCTCCCTTTTGCCTGAATTACTGCAGCAATGCGGCGTGGCATGGAGTCGATCAGTCTGTGGTACTGCTCAGGTGTTATGAGAGCCCAGGTTGCTCTGATAGTGGCCTTCAGCTCTTCTGCATTCTTGGGTCTGGCATATCGCATCTTCCTCTTCACAATACCCCATAGATTTTCTAAGGGGTTAAGGTGAGAATCAACATTTTGTCAGAATATTAACAAATTGTGACATGACATTCAGCCAAGTACGGTGACCCATACTTAGAATTCGTGCTCTGCGTTTAACCCATCCAAAGTGCACACACACACTGTCAGGGGCGGACTGGGACCAAAAAGTGGCCCTGGACTTTCTGGCCCACAGCAGCCCACCACATCAAAACGCAAACGCCCCTGTTTTGATGTAATTTATTTATTTGATATTTAAGTATACTGTTTGGGGATTTTAACCGATAGGGCAACTGATCCTCCATTGAAAAAAAAAAAAAAAAGATAACCTGCGTGCTGCAGCTGTTCATTTAGCGACTCCTAGTGAGCGATACATGTTCATCACGAGACAAACATTCTCCTAGAACTCACATTTTGCATTCAGTTAACAGATGCATGAATATGCGGTAATATAAGTTCATGATCCGATTCGTGAACAGATTATTCTCTTGAGTAAATCTTCTAAAATAATCATTTATTTTGTTTAACGAAAACATTGTGGAAACCAGTGGTTCACAAACTGGATAGATCTGAGGTGCAGGGCTCGCAAAATCGCTAGCCCGACGTCCAGGGGCTATTGTGTTTTGCAGTCGGGCTCCAAAATGTATCACTGCTCTTCTCGACGGGCTATCGTGAATAGCGATTTAAAATTCGCGTTGTTCACTCGCTTGGAGGGGTGAAATGTATCGTAGTTGATCGTTTTCACTTGTTTCTAAATCTTGCTGATTCAACTTTTTTAAACAATTTGCGCGCGTTCGAAGCTTGCTTGCACTCGTTCAAAGCACGCGCTGTGAGCAGCATTTCAGACAATGCGCGTACAAAGAATTAATTCATCTTTTGGGTATCGTAACTTCTGAATGAACAAATACACACACAATTATTTCAAAATAATTGTCTCTGCAAGTATTCTCGTAAACACAGTCGGTTATGTTTTAAGTGAACGTATACAGTGGCCTGCTGCTCAGAGAAATTCGCTGTACCAGATGAATCTGTCTCTCTCTAAATTAGACGAAAACGCGCTTGTTGGTTCGATGCCTTGCTCAAGGGCACCTAAGTCGTGATATTGCCGGCCCGGGACTCGAACTCACAAGCTTCATTGGTGCTAACTATAAGCTATCAAAGGCTGCCACTGAACACTAAACTGTGCTATGCTCTTTTTTTCCCCTCAGTTTTATTTTTATGCTTAACTGCCTAAAAATGCCTACATATGATCACCATGGTCAAGACAATAAACTATATAAAATCGCACCTTTGTAAGATATCAGTCTGCATTAGAACTGCTGTGTTTATTTTGTAGTTTTTCATATGTATCATTACATTATTCAAGTAATTCCAAGCCAGTACCTGCATTTAAAGTTGTAATCCGACAAAGGACGCAGCAAACCAGTGTAACTTACCTGGCCTCGGTCTTGGCTAAGCCTAAGGTACATCACTGTCTCCTCCATTATAACGTAAAACATAAAAACAAAAATAAGCAATTCTGGCTCCACCTATCCTGGCAGGATTGTCACTCGGAGCTTCTTTTGTGCACTTCAGAGGCCTGGTCTTCGATGTCCATTGCCTTCGAAATGTGGACACTCAACTTTGGGACACAGCATCTGAGTTAGAGACAGACAGGAGGAGCGCAAAAATAAAACCATGCCCTCTATTCAATATTCTGATTCAGCTGGAAATACGTCACTACATTGAAATAAAGTCGACAGCAACTTCTGGTTCACACAGACTTTAAGTATATGATTTTAAGAACAAGTGGAAAATGTGCTGAATGTTTATTTTCTTCCAATTGAAATGGGCAAAGCAGTTAAACTGAATTACATTTGGATTAAATACGGAGACAGGCATGAGTTAAAACAGGTTGCAGCCATGTGTCAAGCCTTGTCCATATTGCCAGATGTACTCGTAGAGACTTGCAGTGTGAGTAAACCGAGTATAAATGAGTATTACGAAATCAGCTGCGTATGTACGACGAGTGTAAACTGCTCCTCCATGAGACGCGGCAGAGAGGAGTGAGTATGAGAAGCATTCAGAGCCACAGACTGTGTGTTTGCTCTTCTGAATTGGGAATAGAGGACATGCATTATAAACTTATTTCAAAATAGAATCTATTGGGGAGATAGAATGTGCAAGATAACGTATATGTACTAATAAAAACATCTAGAATCTGTATCTTTAACTCTCCAGTACTGAAAGCAGAACTGATAAGGGAGCTCTTGATATGTGTTGTGACACAGTCTTGAAGATTAACATTACCTTTTTTGTTTGGTGTCTGTCATTCCATTTACATTTAGCAGACACTTTTATCCCAAGCAACTTACAGTGCATTCAGGCTATAATTTTATTTAACACTATGTTTGTTCCCTGAGAATTAAACCCACAAACTTTTGCACTGCTAACAAAATGCTGTACCACTGAGCCACAGGAACACCCTTTTTTTTATTTCATAGCCGAAGTAATCTCATATTACATAATTTTTTTCATTAATATTAATTTGCCTGACTATTGTTTTCACCCTGTAGATGCCACTATCACACACTCTCTCTCTCTCTCCCGCTTTCTGATTGTTAGGATGGCAGTCATACATATGCACTGGAACAGAGTAATATCACATCCACATCGCAGGTTTTGTGATTAGCAAATCAAATCATGATTACTATTCAATTTCAATTAATAACAAAGACCCTATAACAGATACATACAGAATTCCAATAAAGTACATACATTCAATTATTCTCACTGAACTGATACACTGTTAACCAGAGGAGCACAAACAAATCTGCAAGAGGAGTCAAAGAAATGAAGAATAGCTAACTAACCATGAGCAGGACAAAAGGGGAGTCCATGAAACAGGTAGGGGTCAAAACCAGAAAGCAGTCCAAAGAAAATATCAATCCAGAGAGTAATTCAGACACGAGGTCAGGGGCAAGCGAGGGTCAGAGCCTAAAAGCAGTCTGATACCAACAACCTGGAGACAGGAGAAAACAACATCTTAAAGGTGCTTTATGTATTTTTGACAGTATTAAAGCATTAAAAAATAAATTATGTTTGCAGATATAGAATGTTTGCAGCACCCAGTTCAACCACTGGCTGTCTATATTACATAATGCACCTTTAAATCTTCTCTTCTGGCCTCCATCTCATCTCTGGCAAGCTGCAGCCATCTTTTAACCCAGTGTTCAACTTCCTGGTCTGTTGCAGTGGCAGTAGTTAGTATGTCCATCTATAGTTGCCACCATCTAAGGTCTTTTTGAGTATTGGCATCATCTGAAGTCCTTACAAGGCCTGGTGCCGTGCAGTTTCTAATAACCCTGGGATGGACATTTGACAATTCAGAGACAACAGTTTATCATGTGCACATGTCACAGGCTTGACGGGGCTTCAGTAACACCACCATGAATGGGGTCCTTCAACTAATTACAGTTTTCTCTGGAATTGGCCAATTTCAAATGGTGTCACACCAGAGGGCATAGTTTTCAGATACAAAATGTGTCAAGTTCCTATGTTTTCAGAAATGTATGGATGAAAAAAAAAAAGATTGCAAAAATTTATGTAAATTTCATTTATAAAAGTTGTCATTTTTTAACCTTGCTTGAGACAGTCACACCACAGAACAATTTTAAGATTTGGCTCAAAAATGTAAAAAATCGAATAGCACTGCAGCTTTATAACAGGTTTGTGTAGGACAAAGAAACTTATAAATATATTAAATAAAGATGTCCTGAAATATTATGGGGGTCCAGTACTCAAAAAAGTTTGAGAACCACTGGCTGGTAAAGTAAAGTGACCTGAAGTGCCATTTTCCTGGGACACGTCCTGGCCAGGATTTCTAAATTTCCTAAAATAACCATATTTTGGCTGTATGCACTGCACAGATCGATCGTTGTTCAACATCAAAGTGATCTGAAAGCATAAGGAGCCATCTGCTCTGCCCTCCATAGCTCTCACGGTACTTAAATATCATATAACAATTGATCTGCACATGCAAACAGCCAACACATGGTTATTTTAGGCAGTTTAGAAATCTGCCAGGGCTTGTCTCCGGAAAATGGCACATCTGGTTGGTCAGCTGTATAGGCCACATCTGGCCCACACACAACAAGCCAGAACTAACACTAAAACCGGCTTGATGTGAGTGGGCCTGAATAATGCATAACTATCTTTATGTATATAGACCCTTATGACTGGATTTGTGGTCCAGGGTCACAAATGATATTTATGAATATTGATGCTTTGAATGTAAGAATAAAAATAAAATAAAACAAAAAGAGATTTATGCATCATTAAGGCCCATTTGACTGTGGTGGCCAAGTTTGCTCTGCTGACACTGCCGCAAGAGGAGACTTTCTCAACGATTTGAAATAGAAATCATAATTTGCACATTAATTCATTGTAATTTTACCCGTGGTAAATGCAAATATCCCGTTGGTCCAAAACATAAATTTGTCATATAATTTATCTAAATTACAAAAGACTTGTTGCTAATTTCTCTGCGTAATTCCGTCTACGTAGAGCATATAAACTCTTTCCTAATTTAAGCATGAGCTCATTAATATTAATCTTCTGTGTGGGCGTTCTTCCACAGTGCCGCGTTCCTCGAGACGCACGAGAGGTCTCGCAGAGTCTCGCGAGAGGAGCTCACTTGTACGGCCGCCATATTGTGTGACACTATTTTGATTCTTATCTGTTGGAAGAGAGAAAGGAAGAGAAAAAACCAGGGGGAGCAGAGGAGGAAGCGCAGAATAGCTGTCAGAAGAGAGCAAAGCAGCGGCAACGGCGCGGGATTCGCGTGCGGAGTCGGGCCTGCTTCTGTCCGCAGATCCGCGGCGCTGACACGGTGAGAAAAGCGCTTCCGAGCAGGCCTTCTCGGCTGGACCGGGCTTTCGCTGATTCTGCTCGGTTATGATCGTCACAGAGTGCCCGTCCTGGCTTTACTGGTTGAGAACGCGATGAAAAAGCAGCTGCGCTCGCGCATCCGGTGGCTCCCGTCGCGTCGCGATTTGTCTTCTGCCCAGTTTGTTGACGTTAAACGTCTAATGTTAGTCGACGCGACCAGTGGCGGTATTGAGCTCTCGTTCAGGGGTAAAAACAGCGTATCGTTCGAGTTGGGTGTGTTTGATCTGACAGTTGGTTGATGAAGGAGATAAAAGCAGGCCTCCAGAGCGAGCAGAGCTCTGCCGATCACGAATAGCTGAAGAGGAATGTTTGAGAAGAAGTCTCAGGATATAAAGGTGTAAGATGAGCCACATCTCAGTCAGAAACCTTCAGACACTACAGTGTTTCAAATCTGTAACTTTATACAAATACATCTGAACTCCTGATTTGTTACTGGCAGATGAAAACAAACCAGGAGACTTTAATCAAACACACCTATAAGCTGCTTTTATAGTAATACTAGTGTAATAATCACATGCCGTGTATTATAACAGCATATACTGCTCACTGTTTCTGACTCGTATGAGTTATACTGTGTCTGGTGTGTGCGCGTTCACAACAGAGCACACTGCCTGTGATATCATATCCCATAATGCACTGTACCGTACACGTCAAGCAACATCAATGTTCAGTCAACACTTAAATGTTGCAAAATGTGTACTATTTCACATTTATTTCAGATCACAACTATATCACAACATTTCAGAGACAGCAGTAAGTGTATTCTGATTATATGGTGAACATGCTTATGGGCAAACAAAACCTAAATCCTGCTGTCAAAACATGGTGTTGTGTGATTTATTAACCTGAAAAAGATTTCCGAATGAGGTAAAACGACAGTATTAGGAGTGAAAGCAGTCTTGTGTGTGCTTTGCTCTGTTTCAGGAAGTGTATTCAGTCTGTCTTTAATGTGCATTATATTCACACACTGCTCTCTTCTTTTCTTATCGATGCTGTAAATGACCACGACAGTTACAGTAAAGAAACAGAATAATGCTGGGCTTGATGTGCTGAATGGCCATCTTACAGTATCTTTGTATGCTTTGTTCATATAAAGAGTGCTTTAAGTTTTTCAGATAGCTCGATCGGTAATATTTAGGTAAGACTGCTGAAATTAAGTGATCAGGTGTAAAATAAAATACTATCACTATATATGTATGTTACTGTACATTGGAGTAATAATTCTGACATGCTTTATTGTGCATTTGTCCGTTCAGTCACGTTAAGACACAAACTGGTGCGCTGTCGGAGAAGAGATTCGGTGTGTGCAGACAGAACTAGGGCAGAAATCATAATCACCATTATTCTGGACAATATTGTAATCACGTTTATTTAACACGATTATTATTGGGCAATGTGACCAAAACTTTATATGAAAGCTAGTAATGCACGGTAAATATCACCGGATTGTGTGCTTCACGTGGAGCAGGATCTACTACACAGAGACACGATCATGTTTTGTGCAGCTTATCAGTGAACCCTGTGTAGTTAATGCTGCTCCACGTGAATCCTCGGTTTACTGCTGATTACAGATCCGGCTTTACTGACCAGATGCACATTAAATATCGTGCATCTCTAATGAAAGATTTATTTCAAGATCGTGGTATATATTAAATATGTATTTTCTGTAAATAAGGTTGCTAAGACTTCAACATTTTACAAACCAGCAAAATGTCTCAATTCTACTCCGTATTAGAGTAACTCATATTAGTACGAAATTAAAAAAGTCCTCAAAATTATTAAAAATAATTAAACTGCCAGTTATATATAAAAAAAAGCAAAGTAAAACAATAGAATAAAAAAAGATACAAATGAAACAAACTGTGCTTTAAAGTTTTTTTTTAAGCAAGTCTGAAGTATTCAGTTAACAATCTACTAGAGAAATTGAGTAACCTATTGAGAAATAAATCAGCATAGTCTTCACTTTAAGAATTAAACTTCTTTTGTTTCTTATTAAAGCTACAAAGGTCTTTGAGTCAGGAGCAGTGAGTGATTTTGTCTTTGGTTGTTTGATTAATATAAAGCACACAGTCGGCAGGAATATTAGGCTGCTGTCACTCTAAGAACAGCACAGATCTGTTACACTCATATTATCAATCTCAACCCTTTGTTCAATTATTACATTCAAGTTTATTTTTATTCAAGTTTTATCTGTATAGCGCTTTTTACGATACAAATAATTACAAAGCAGCTTTACAGAAAATTATGTTTCTACAATATTTAGTAGTAGCTTATAAGTGGTGACTGTCAGTTTGTGTACGTTTGTGACAGGATTTTTAGAAAAATTTATACAAGAAGTAGTCAGCCAGACGATGAATACTATTAACAGCAATTATTATATGATGCAGTCACACTTGTAGCAATATTTGTTAGTTCTGTTTGTTGATTCAAGGTTAGCATCATCTGGGGTCCTCTGAGGGTCAGCATCATCTCTTCTCAGGTGTTCTGGATCCAGACTGGAGCTTGTGTAAATCCTAGTTACCACGGGATGTAAATCACAGCTGAAACAGAGAAACAAATAGAGACATCATTAACATAGCTGCTGATCCAACAAAGTAAAATGAATTAGTTTAACCCAAGCTAAAGAATAAAAATGCAGATGCAACTACACTCACAATTTAAGAGATACATTATTCGAATGCTTGGCGAAAGAGATGCGTTTTTAATCTAGATTTAAACAGAGAGAGTGTGTCTGAACCCCGAACATTATCAGGAAGGCTATTCCAGAGTTTGGGAGCCAAATGTGAAAAAGCTCTACCTCCTTTAGTGGACTTTGCTATCCTAGGAACTACCAAAAGTCCAGTGTTTTGTGACCTTAGGGTGCGTGATGGGTTGTAGCGTGGTAGAAGGCTAGTTAGGTACGCAGGAGCTAAACCATTTAGGGCCTTATAGGTAAGTAATGATAATTTGTAACTGATACGGAACTTAATAGGCAGCCAGTGCAGAGACTGTAAAATTGGGGTAATATGATCATATTTTCTTGACCTGGTAAGGACTCTAGCTGCTGCATTTTGGACTACCTGTAGCTTGTTTATTGACGAAGCAGGACAACCACCTAGAAGTGCATTACAATAGTCCAGTCTAGAGGTCATGAATGCATGAACTAGCTTTTCTGCATCAGAAACAGATAACATGTTTCGTAGCTTGTCAATGTTTCTAAGATGGAAGAATGCAGTTTTTGTAACATGGGAAATATGATTTTCAAAAGACAAATTGCTGTCTAATATAACACCCAGATTTCTGACTGTAGAGGAAGTAACAGTACATCCGTCTAGTTGCAGATTGTAATCTACAAGATTCTGTGGACTGTTTTTTGGTCCAATAATTAATCTCTCTGTCTTATCCGAATTTAATTGGAGAAAATGATTGGTCATCCAATCTTTTACATTTTTAACACACTCTGTTAGCTTAGATAATTTAGAAGTTTCATCTGGTCTCGTTGAGATATATAGCTCAGTATCATCAGCATAACAGTGGAAGCTAATTCTGTATTTTCTAATAATATTACCAAGGGGCAACATGTATATTGAAAATAGAAGGGGACCTAGGACGGATCCTTGTGGCACTCCATATTTTACTAATGATAAATGAGATGACACCCCATTTAAGTAAACAAAATGGTAGCGATCGGACAGGTAGGATCTAAACCATCTTAGAGCCTGCCCTTGAATACCTGTATCGATCTATGAGTATGTCATGATCTATGGTGTCGAACGCAGCACTAAGATCAAGTAAGACTAGAAATGAGATGCAGCCTTGATCTGACGCAAGAAGCAGGTCATTTGTAATTTTAACAAGTGCAGTTTCTGTGCTATGGTGGGGCCTGAAACCTGACTGAAATTCTTCGTACAGATCAATTTTTATGCAGGAAGGTGCTCAATTGAGCAGACACAACTTTTTCTAAAATTTTAGACATAAATGGAAGATTTGAAATAGGCCTATAATTTGCCAGTTCACCAGGATCTAGTTTTGGTTTCTTAATAAGAGGCTTGATAACCGCCAGCTTGAATGGTTTTGGGACGTGACCTAAAGATAACGATGAGTTAATGATATTGGGAAGCGGTTCTTCGGCTACAGGTAACAACTCTTTCAGTAATTTAGTGGGTACAGGATCTAATAAACATGTTGTTGGTTTAGATACAGTGATAAGTTTATTTAGCTCTTCCTGTCCTATATTTGTAAAGCACTGCAGTTTATCTTTGGGTGCGATGGATGAAACTGAAGTATTAGACGCTGTAGAATCTACATTCGCTATTGTATTTCTAATGTTATCTATTTTATCAGTGAAGAAATTCATAAAGTCATTACTATTTAACGTTGGTGGAATATTTGAATCAGGTGGCGTCTGGTAATTTGTTAACTTAGCCACTGTGCTAAATAAAAACCTTGGATTGTTTTGGTTATTTTCAATGAGTTTGTGGATATGCTCTGCCCCAGCAGTTTTTAGAGCCTGTCTATACCTGGACATACTGTTTTTCCATGCAATTCTAAAAACTTCCAAGTTAGTTTTTCTCCATTTGCGTTCAAGACTACGAGTTACTTTCTTGAGAGAGTGAGTATTACTGTTATACCATGGCACAGTACGTTTTTCTCTAACCTTTTTCAATTTGATGGGGGCAACAGCTTCTAATGTATTAGAGAAAATAGTGCCCATGTTGCCAATTATTTCATCAAGTTCATGTTTATTTTTGGGTACAAATAGCAGTTGAGATAGATCAGGCAGGTTATTTGCGAATCTATCTTTGGTGGCTGGAACAATAGTTTTGCCCAGATGGTAACGCTGAGACATATAGTTAACGACTGCTCTGGGGCTCTCGTCGGCCTTCAGGATCTCGGGTATCTGCACAGAAACATCGAGAACACGAGCACCAGGGAAACAATGAGTGTGCACTTTACCTTCGGCTAACGTAGCACGGACGTGTCGGACGATGGAGTCTCCGATGATCACAGCGTCACTTCCCATCTCGCGGAGGGGAGCGAAGCGGTTCCGGGTGGAGATCTCGAAGATCGGAGGGGGAGAAGTCGTCGCCCGGGGCCTGGCTCGCGTCCTCCACTGTGGATGCACCCAGGGTCCGTGGCCGTGACCTTTAAGGTGCTAAAAGTTGACTACCTGTGTGCAGTGCAAGTTCTCTTTCACGCTTTTAAAAACATGAATGAATCTACTTTAATAAATTAAGCACGTCTCTTTTTGCATAAGTTATCTCGAGTACTGTGTTTTCGTAATCATTGGAGTCAGAATGCTGTTTATCTGGCAGCATTAGTAACTAAATCTTTCACTTGAACGATTAAAATCGGCGAGACCTAAAAATGCATGTAACATGTAACATTTGTTTCGAGGGAGCCTCTGAAGGTTGTTGAGCGCTTCTCGTTAGACGTGTGATAGATGCACCTCCAGCTATAAATTCAGAGATTTTCTTAGCCCCCTATGATTTCTGCAATGTGGAAAACGCAGACAGAATTGCAGAATCCAGTCATAAAAACGGAATTCACACTTAAGTGGGGAATGTCACGGAATTTGTCAAATGTTGAATGAATTAATCAAAAGTAGGTCATTATACTTTAATCAAATTGCGATATGGACTAGTATCTGTAAATCTTAAGCCGCAAAAATCGATTTAACCAAATAAAAATATGACGCACGCTTTACTCTCAATAACGAAGTAAACAAAAATAAAACAATCTCAGCAGTGTGAAAGCAGCAGTTAAAAATGCATCTTATTACACTAATGTGGATGTTTGCACGAGCTCAGTAAAGTATTCACGTCACGTCTAGTATTTTATGCAACACCTTAAATCAAGCAGTTTTACGGTTAACATTATTATTACATATTTGATTAAAGTGATAGTTTGGTTTGCAGAGATCAAAGCTTAATCTAGCTCAGGACTGTTTTGATGATCATAAGAGAGATTACCAGTCAAAAGTTTTTGAATGGTAACGTTAAGATTTTTAATGTATTTTTTTTTTTTTTAAGAAGTCTCTTCTGCTCACCAATCCTGCATTTATTTAATCCAAAATACAGCAAAAGCAGTAATATTGTGCAATATTTTTACGATTTAAAATAACTGCCTTCTATTTGAATATATTTAAAAATGTAATTTATTCCTGTGATCAAAGCTGAATTTTCTCCAGTCTTCAGTGTCACACAATCCTTCAGAAATCATTCTAATATACTGATTTGCTGCTCAAGAAACTGATTTGCTGCTCTTGTGACTGGAGTAATGATGCTAAACATTCAGCCTTGAAATCACAGGAATACATTTTAAAATATATTCAAATAATAACAATAAAAAAGTTATTTTAAATAGTAAAAAACCTTTCAAAATGTCACTGTTTTTGCTGTACTTTGGATCAAATACATGTAGGCTTGATGCACAGAAGATACTTCTTTAAAAACAATGTTACTGTTCAAAAATGTTTGAATGGTACTGTATATTGTGGATAAAATTGTTTATCCAAAAATAAAACATCTAATCACTTAGCTTTATTTTGTTTCTTATGCATATAATATACTTACGAAAGGAGATGTTAGGCAGAGTGAGGTGTCATTCAGTTAATTTTAGTAATTAAATTTAAGTAATTAATATATGAATTACATGTTTAATAACAAGATTTGTCATCTCATTTTGTGTCAAATATTTATTTGTATAAATTAATTGTATAGAAGTATATAAGACAACAGTTAAAGAGTGTTGACATCTGATATAAACACAAAAGAGTGTTTATATTTGTTGGTTCTGAATTTTGGGAGTTTAAAGCGTAATCCCGATGGCAACATCTGATATCCAGCCTGTAAGGGATGAGAATTATCTAGCAGGATACATTCAACCCTTCTTAACATCTGTTTCTGATATAGTTCCTCCAGACCTTTCTGCGTAGAACCTGTGATACTGCTGCTCACCTTAATCAACCTCGAAAGGGAGTTTTTCTGTTTTACAGTGATGGACCCATACCAGTAGATTAAGGAGAAGGTAAATACTGACTCAACAAAAAACCTGTAACAAAAGGGTCAGCAGGGTCTTATCCATGTTAAACTTTGCCAGCTTCTTCAAGCAATACAGGCGCTGCTGGCCTTTCTTGCAAAGCAAACTGGTATTTGAGTCAAAGCACAACTTATCGTCAATAATGCATCCTAGGTACTTATACTCTGTAACAACCTCTATTTCCTGACCATTTATACTAGTTTTTTCAGTGTTAGTGACATTGCGTCTAAAATCAATACACATGTCCTTGGTCTTAGAGACATTCAGTTCAAGAAAGGCATCCTGACACCATGTAACAAAGTGATCAATGACCAAACCATGTGAAGTTTCCTCATTGTTCAATAAGCTGACAATAACCGTATCATCAGCAAACTTCACAAAGTATCTGTCCTCAGTCAGACAGTCGTTAGTGTACAGAATATATAAAAGGGGGGAACGAACACACCCCTGTGGTGAGCCAGTTGATGTAAGGGCCCAGTCTGAGAGATGGCCATTTACTCTCACTCGCTGGGATCTATTTGTGAGGAAATCTAATATCCAGCCCACAGGATTGGCCTCCAGTTTGAACTGATCTAAGAGCTTCTCAACCAGCAGGTGGGGCTGAATGGTGTTAAAAGCTGACGAGAAATCCACAAACAGTAGTCTGGCATGTTTTCTATTGCCCTCAAGGTGATTAAGGTTAAGTACTGTTACAGTTGCATCCTGGACCCCGCTGTTTAGTCTATATGCAAACTGTAGTGGGTCAAGGAGGCAATTCGTCATAGATGACAGTTCTCTTTTGATCAGCTTTTCAAAACATTTCATCACAATCGACGTAAGGGCGAGTCTATAATCATTTAAAGACTTTGGGTGGCTATTCTTTGCAACAGGAACTATAATTGACTGTTTCCATAATTCAGGGTCCTTCTTTTGGCAAATAGATTGATTAGAAATATAAGAAAAAATAGGGCCTAACTGTTCCGCACAACTAGAAAGTACACGGCTACCAATATTGTCTGGCCCCGGAGTTGTTTTGGCTTTGCAATATTTAAAGGTGTTCACAACACTTTGTGCAGAGAAACACACAGCAGATTGGGGGTGGGACAGTAAAGACTCTTTTTGGTCAAGTATTCCATTACTAAAATCATACTTATCAAATCTTGAATAAAATTGATTCAGTTCTTGGGCCAAAGATATGTCAGAGGTGAAGACTTCCAATGCCACCTTATTCTTTATTTTATCATTTTGGCCAACCATTTTTTTAATACTGTCCCATGCTGAGCCTAGACGATTATTTCTCAGTTTATGTTCCACTTTAAGTTTATAGTCCCATTTAGCCCTTTTGATTTCACATTTAATCTCCTTTTGAATACTATGTAATTCCTGAAGATTTATAGGATTTCTAGGAAATAATCGATGATTAGTTGATTAATCGTTCTGATAATCATTAGATTAATCGAGTATCAAAATAATCGTTTGTTGCCCTACTCTGCATGTCTGTTGATGAATGGCGCAGACACGCAGTTTTATTTACTACACACAATACTGTTTTCAAAAGACCTGGTAGTTTGGTACTAAAAAAATTAAAATGTTACGGTACCAGGTTTTTTAAAAGTACCGGTGGTACAGAGTACCCAGTCAACACGGTTCTTGATGCGCTGGGTGCGTAACACATCAAAAGGAGGAAACACGCCAAATACTTTAAAGACAGACACTCAGATCAAATGAAATAGTTATAGCAAGTTAGTTTTGTTTCCCATGCATTAATTTAATTGTGGCACCTGCCACAAGATCAGAACTGACCACCACAAATAGATTCTCCAAAAGGCTTTGACTTTGATTAAACATGAGCACTGCATGTGTTACAGTCGAAAAACGATGCGGGTGTTTTTATATCACTGTATTTCTGAAGGCAGGGCTGAACTGAGTATCTGGTTACTTGTGCGCTGTGTTCGGTGCACAATATGTTAAAATTCCTATCTTGGAAAGTATGTTCATAAAAAAAAAAACCTGTCGGTTATGTCTTAAGTGAAAGTAAACAGTTGAGAAACTGTCAGATGTGTATTATATTGGATGCATTCATTGTCTCTTAAAGTGAATGTGCCTAATTTAGCTACCAGCTGCTGTAATGTTAATCAAATTGCTAATGCAACGTTCACACCACAGACTGCTTGGTAATTGTTCAACAAAGTATTGATAGTGTAAATATTGTCATACTAAAAGTTATCTGAAGTTTTGGTTGATTGTTATCCATTACATAAGTTTCGAGTTATCTTATTATTACCATTTTCTCAACTATAACAAATAAACTGTGATAATGTGAGAAATGTTGAAGGTGTCTGAATACATTTTGTTTTAATTGTATATTTATTTTTTACAGTGAAGACTATGCAGTGCTATTTTACATTTAATTATTGGGTTTCTGTGCCTGGACACCTACAAGCTTGAAACGAACATAAAGATTAAACACTTTCAAACAGGGTCCACCGGTATGACCCGCTGACCCCAGCTACACCCCTGTCTGAAGGATTCTGACTGTCTTCAGAGAGTTATGGATGTCATTTTCACTTCATCAAGCCTGTAATGCCTGAGCAGCGTTTGAGAGCGCAGGCTCAGGCTCATAACACCGCTATGAGTATTATTAATTATTTTAATCTGAATGTCGGATTGTATGGAAGCACATGGGTAGCGATATTCAATTTGCAATGTAATATGCAAAATGACAATGCAATGTGTAAAATGGCAATGCATTTCTGTATTTACATTTTCATTTTCCAATACATTTGTGCAACGTTTGGTGCAAAATGAAAATGAAAATTAAATTACATAATTTTCATTTGCCATTTCATACACCAGTTTTAATATGCAAAATAAAAACTAATTTTAACGCTTTATAAGTTGCAAAATTAAAATGAAAATGTATTACAGAAATGATTAGATATGTATAACATGTTCAAGCAAAAACTGTGGCAAAATTATCATTTAAATGCTATTTTTCTTAAATGCATTAACACTCACAGTCAAGACACTTACGATTGCATTTTCTTTCAATGTCCCGCAATGAATGTAGCAAAATTCAATGTGCACATTGAAAATGCATTCCGAGCCAATCACGTCTCCGCCCCCTCGCGCCATGTCAATCACTGCGTGAACAAGGCGGAGCTTGCAGAAGGTCAAGAGACTCAAATCTCAAGAAGAGGATTCAAGTGAGAGAACATGGACAAGACAGTTGGTCCGTGTACGTTTTGATCATTTCAGTTTATGGCTTTAATATTTCATTCGAACTGGTAGGCGGGGCTGAAACGCTGCTTTCATCTGATTGGTTGAATCGCTCCACCTTCAGCTCGGTCTTTTCATTCTTTCAGGCAGAATAAGAGTAAGTGTGAGTGAAGCACTGCAATGTCTGAAACTACACTCACTGTTAATTAGCATAATATTTGAATCAGATGTAGCTGGGCACATAATTCGTGCTGCTGAGACCTGCAAATTATTTCTAGGTTGTAGTATTGTATGAATATTGTCCCACTGGTAAATACAGTGCAAATAGTTCTGTCTCTTTGGAAAAAAGTGAAGTGGAAATAAAAATCAATAATAGACTGAACAGTTCCATGTCTGTAACATTTACCACTTTCATCTTTTAAGTCATAAGACACTAGGTATGTGTGTGTGACATTAATAAATAATTGTAAAAATGAATATAGTTACATTTCTAAAAAAAAAAATATTAAAATTAGCTCTATGCTGCTCAGTGCTCCTGTAGCCTTCCCCAGAGCGCCCTCTCGCGGCTGTAGACGGTAATGTTTTCTCTTGGTTCTGAATAAATGCGACTTATATATGTTTTTTTCCTCGTCATGACGTATTTTTGGACTGATGTCACCTTTGTCAATGTCACCTTTATTTATATAGCACTTTAAACAAAATACATTGCGTCAAACCAACTGAACAACATTCATTAGGAAAACAGTGTCAATAATGCAAAAATGAGAGTTAAAGGCAGTTCATCATTGGATTCAGTTATGTAATCACTGTTCAGTTAAATAGTGTCTGTGCATTTATTTGCAATCAAGTCAACGATATCGCTGTAGATGAAGTGTCCCCAACTAAGCAAGCCAGAGGCGACAGCGGCAAGGAACCGAAACTCCATCGGTGACAGAATGGAGAAAAAAACCTTGGGAGAAACCAGGCTCAGTTGGGGGGCCAGTTCTCCTCTGACCAGACGAAACCAGTAGTTCAATTCCAGACTGCAGCAAAGTCAGATTGTGCAGAAGAATCATCTGTTTCCTGTGGTCTTGTCCTGGTGCTCCTCTGAGACAAGGTCTTTACAGGGGATCTGTATCTGGGGCTCTAGTTGTCCTGGTCTCCGCTGTCTTTCAGGGATGTAGAGGTCCTTTCTAGGTGCTGATCCACCATCTGGTCTGGATACGTACTGGATCCGGGTGACTGCAGTGACCCTCTGATCTGGACACAGACTGGATCTGGTGGCCACGGTGACCTCGGAACAAGAGAGAAACAGACAAATATTAGCGTAGATGCCATTCTTCTAATGATATAGCAAGTACATAGGTTGTTATGGGAAGTGTTTCCGGTTTACCTAATTAATGCAGCCTAAAAATCCTTTAACGGATTTGGATAATAAAAGCATATTAGTATGTTATGTGTATGCCAGGTTAAAGAGATGGGTCTTTAATCTAGATTTAAACTGCAAGAGTGTGTCTGCCTCCCGAACAATGTTAGGTAGGTTATTCCAGAGTTTGGGCGCCAAATAGGAAAAGGATCTGCCGCCAGCAGTTGATTTTGATATTCTAGGTATTATCAAATTGCCTGAGTTTTGAGAACGTAGCGGACGTAGAGGATTATAATGTAAAAGGAGCTCATTCAAATACTGAGGTGCTAATCCATTCAGGGCTTTATAAGTAATAAGCAATATTTTAAAATCTATGCGATGCTTGATAGGGAGCCAGTGCAGTGTTGACAGGACCGGGCTAATATGGTCATACTTCCTGGTTCTAGTAAGAACTCTTGCTGCTGCATTTTGGACTAGCTGTAGTTTGTTTACTAAGCGTGCAGAACAACCACCCAATAAAGCATTACAATAATCTAACCTTGAGGTCATAAATTAATGGATTAACATTTCTGCATTTGACATTGAGAGCATAGGCCGTAATTTAGATATATTTTTGAGATGGAAAAATGCAGTTTTACAAATGCTAGAAACGTGGCTTTCTAAGGAAAGATTGCGATCAAGTAGCACACCTAGGTTCCTAACTGATGATGAAGAATTGACAGAGCAACCATCAAGTCTTAGACAGTGTTCCAGGTTATTACAAGCAGAGTTTTTAGGTCCTATAATTAACACCTCTGTTTTTTCAGAATTTAGCAGTAAGAAATTACTCGTCATCCAGTTTTTTATATCGACTATGCAATCCATTAGTTTTTCAAATTGGTGTGTTTCACCGGGCTGCGAAGAAATATAGAGCTGAGTATCATCAGCATAACAGTGAAAGCTAACACCATGTTTCCTGATGATTTCTCCCAAGGGTAACATATAAAGCGTGAAGAGTAGCGGCCCTAGTACTGAGCCTTGAGGTACTCCATACTGCACTTGTGATCGATAGGATACATCTTCATTCACTGCTACGAACTGATGGCGGTCATATAAGTACGATTTAAACCATGCTAATGCACTTCCACTGATGCCAACAAAGTATTCAAGTCTATGCAAAAGAATGTTGTGGTCAATTGTGTCAAACGCAGCACTAAGATCCAATAAAACTAATAGAGAGATACACCCACGATCAGATGATAAGAGCAGATCATTTGTAACTCTAAGAAGAGCAGTCTCAGTACTATGATACGGTCTAAATCCTGACTGGAAATCCTCACATATACCATTTTTCTCTAAGAAGGAATATAATTGTGTGGATACCACCTTTTCTAGTATCTTGGACAGAAAAGGGAGATTCGAGATTGGTCTATAATTAACTAGTTCTTTGGGGTCAAGTTGTGGTTTTTTGATGAGAGGCTTAATAACAGCCAGTTTGAAGGTTTTGGGGACATGTCCTAATGACAATGAGGAATTAATAATAGTCAGAAGAGGATCTATGACTTCTGGAAGCACCTCTTTCAGGAGCTTAGATGGTATAGGGTCTAACATACATGTTGTTGGTTTAGATGATTTAACAAGTTTATACAATTCTTCCTCTCCTATGGTAGAGAATGAGTGGAACTGTTCCTCAGGGGGTCTATAGTGCACTGTCTGATGTGATACTGTAGCTGACGGCTGAATGGTTGCAATTTTATCTCTAATAGTATCGATTTTAGAAGTAAAGTAGTTCATAAAGTCATTACTGCTGTGGTGTTGGGAAATGTCAACACTTGTTGAGGCTTTATTTTTCGTTAATTTAGCCACTGTATTGGATAAATACCTGGTGTTATGTTTGTTTTCTTCTAAAAGAGAAGAAAAGTAATCGGATCTAGCAGTTTTTAATGCTTTTCTGTAGGATATGTTACTTTCCCGCCAAGCAATACGAAATACCTCTAGTTTTGTTTTCCTCCAGCTGCGCTCCATTTTTCGGGCTGCTCTCTTTAGGGTGCGAGTGTGCTCATTATACCATGGTGTCAAACTGTTTTCCTTAACCTTCCTTAAGCGTAAAGGAGCAACTTTATTTAAAGTGCTAGAAAAGAGAGAGTCCATAGTTTCTGTTACATCATCAAGTTGTTCTGAGGTTTTGGATATGCTAAGGAATTTGGATACATCAGGAAGATAACTTAAAAAGCAGTCTTTTGTGTTAGAAGTGATGGTTCTTCCATACTTGTAACAAGAAGTAGAATTTACAATTTTGGCTATATGAATTTTGCAAAGAACTAAATAATGATCTGAGATATCATCACTTGGCTGAATAATTTCAACACCATCAACATCAATTCCATGTGACAGTATTAAATCTAGAGTATGATTTCGACAATGAGTAGGTCCTGAAACGTGTTGTCTAACACCAATAGAGTTCAGAATGTCTATAAATGCTGATCCCAATGCATCGTTTTCATTATCAACATGGATATTAAAATCACCAACTATTAAAACTTTATCTGCAGCCAGAACTAACTCGGATGTAAAATCACCAAACTCTTTAATAAAGTCTGTATGGTGCCCTGGTGGCCTGTATACAGTAGCCAGTACAAACATAACAGGGGATTTATCATTAACATTTGTTTCTTTGGATAATGTTATATGAAGTACCATTACTTCAAACGAGTTATACTTGTAGCCTGCCCTCTGAGAAATCCTGAAAACGTTGTTATAAATTGAAGCAACACCTCCACCTTTGCCTTTTAGACGTGGCTCATGTTTATAACAGTAATCTTGGGGGGTGGACTCATTTAAAATAATGTAATCATCAGGTTTTAGCCAGGTTTCTGTCAAACAGAGTACATCTATATTATGATCAGTGATCATATTATTTACAAAAAGTGTTTTCGTAGAAAGGGATCTGATATTCAATAAGCCAAGCTTTATCATTTGTTTATCCATATTGCTTCTGTTTTTTATTTGTTGAACCTCAATTAAAGGTCTGCCCCAAAAGCTCGTCCAATTGTCTATGAAACCTATGTTATTCTGTGGGCACCACTTAGACATCCAGCCATTGAGTGATGACAATCTGCTATGCATCTCATCACCACGGTAAGCAGGCAGGGGACCAGAGCATATTACAGTGTCTGACATCGTGCTTGCAAGTTCACACACCTCTTTAATGTTATTTTTAGTGATCTCCGACTGGCGAAGTCGAACATCATTAGCACCGGCATGAATAACAATCTTACTGTATTTACGTTTAGCATTAGCCAGCACTTTTAAATTTGCCAAGATGTCAGGCGCTCTGGCTCCCGGTAAACATTTGACTATGGTGGCTGGTGTCTCTATATTCACGTTCCATACAATAGAATCACCAATAACTAGAGCACTTTCATCAGGTTTCTCAGTGGGTGCATCACTGAGTGGGGAGAACCTGTTTAATGTTTTGATCGGAACAGAAGAGCGGTGTTTTGACACACGACTACGCTGCCTCACCGTCACCCAGTTGCCCTGCTGCAAGGGCTCTGTTTCCGGAACCGAACAATGTACAGGAATCCCTGAGCTAGACGCATCCAAAGCCGTATCTAGAGCCCTAACATTTTTACTGTCCTCAATTAAAGTTTGGATGCATGTCTCTAATTCTGAAATCTTCTCTGTCAGCCTAACTATTTCCCTGCATTTATCACATGTGAATCCCTCATCAGCGACAGAGATAGATAAACTGTACATGTGGCAAGAGGTGCAAGAAACAATGATAGGAGAAGCCATTACTCACCGTGCTTGATGAAAATTCTTACTGCGGTTGTTTGATGAACTTGTGAAAAACTCTTTAGCAGAAGTGACTTCACTTCCTGTTATGGCTGCAGCTACAGGCTCATGGACAAATTTTTCACCGTAGATGCTGCTGCTTTGTTCACCGAACTGCTCTTCTTGACGTACGCTGCGTGTCTGGTATTTCCATTCTGATGCAACTTATACCGAAAAATACGGGTAACATTATTATTATTATTTATTATGAGAGTAACTGACACAGACTTAAACTTTAATGTTTCACCAAATTCAGCTCAGATCTTCAGACTCGTCTGACTCGTGTTGCTGTATAACTGGCCAGACTTACCTTCCCAAAAAATCCTATTTAATTTTATTTCATAAATTTAACTATATTTATTTCCACTTCACTGTTATCCAAGGAGACCGAACTATTTGCACTGTTTTTATCAGTGGGACAATATTTATACAATACTATAACCTAGAAATAATTTATCGGGGTCTCTTGCAAGTCGCAGCAGCATGAATTATGTGCCCAGCTACATCTGATTCAAATATTATGCTAATTAACAGTGAGTGTAGTTTCAGACATTACAGTGCTTCACTCGCACTGACTCTTATTCTGCCTGAAAGAATGAAAAGACCGAGCTGAAGGTGGAGCGATTCAACCAATCAGATGAAAGCAGCGTTTCAGCCCCGCCTACCAGTGCGAATGAAATATTAAAGCCATAAACTGAAATGATCAAAGCGTACATGGACCAACTGTCTTGTCCATGTTCTCTCACTTGAATCCTCTTCTTGAGATTTGAGTCTCTTGACCTTCTGCAAGCCCCGCCTTGTTCACGCAGTGATTGACATGGCACGAGGGGGCGGAGACGTGATCGGCTCGGAATGCATTTTCAATGTGCACATTGAATTTTGCTACATTCATTGCGGGACATTGAAAGAAAATGCACTCGTAAGTGTCTTGACTGTGAGTGTTAATGCATTTAAGAAAAATAGCATTTAAATGACAATTTTGCCACAGTTTTTGCTTGAACATGTTATACATATCTAATCATTTCTGTAATACATTTTCATTTTAATTTTGCAACTTATAAAGCGTTAAAATTAGTTTTTATTTTACATATTAAAACTGGTGTATGAAATGGTAAATGAAAATTATGTAATTTAATTTTCATTTTCATTTTGCACCAAACGTTGCACAAATGTATTGGAAAAAGTAAATGTAAATACAAAAATGCATTGCCATTTTACATATTGCATTGTCATTTTGCATATTACATTGCAAATTGAATATCGCTACCCATGTGCTTCCATAGGATTGAAATTAAGGCTGGTACTAGAGTAGTTCATCGTTAGCATGCGTCCGGCTAATGCTAATAGAATGAGCATTAGAATGAAGTTTCTTTATTAACTATTTAATGCTCCTACTTTTATTAGGGTGAAAAAACAGGAAGACATGATGATATTTTACATTTGAGATATTTAAACACCAGGTGCTTTTAAATGAATTTGAATCTAAAATACGTGTGTTAGAGAATGTGATAAATGGGGTTAACATTGTTTGTGTTGTGTCAATGTCCAGTCTGCCCTCTTACATCAGTTTGAAGCCGTCTTTACGCCGTGGCTTTGCCTTGTTGAATATGATAGGAGTGTGTGTGAGAATGTCATTCCTGTCAGTCTGGTGTTTTGTGGTACTGGGGGTATTTCATGTGTGCCACTGGATGCATGTGAATGCATTTCTTCAGTCATGAGTGCGTGAGAAACATCCCTGCATTCACGCAGTCAGTGCAATCTCAGCGCTGCACACACACATTGAGAGGTGAAACCTTTGACACCTTTGACAGCGGAAGACCAACATAAAATGCTGTCATAGACACAGTTTGATTTGTTAAAAGGATGAGCAGCACACATTCTGAAAACACTGCGCTCACATTAGAAAAAGCTGCATTTTTTAATGATGTGACTCTATAGAGTCGCTGAGTGATATATTGGCTGATATTTGGCATTTTTAATTCCTGCCATCGGCTCTAGAAACAAACCTTGTGCGTTTTTCATGTACTGTTGGCATTTCTAAATGCCGACATAATTTACATTTTTCAGGTAACCTGTTCCTTTAATCATGGCAACCTTAACTGTGATCATGATTGTTTTCTAAGTAGAGAAGAGATAGAGAGGGAAGGTCTTTGAAAGTGAACTGCAATCAGCAAAGACTCTAAAGCCTTTCGTCTTCAAACAGAGCAATTCACAACACATGCTGTAGAAGGAACCTGAACGTGCTTTAAAGCAAAAGGACGTGTCGTGTTCCAATGCTGAAACATTTTGAGTCATTCCTGAGGTGTAGGGTTATATCAGTCGAGGAGCTGGTGAAGTATACGGTCTAGTGGTTCTTCTTCTTTACTTTTGTTTTGGCAGAGCAAGGAAACATGCAGTGCACCTCCCATCCAGTAAATCACAATAAGCTTTTGATATGAAACTATGTCTCGGATTTCAAGTTCTGTGTGTTATGTTACAATATGTGGAGTGACAGTTCGCTGAAGCTGATCATCTCCTCCACTTTAATAACCGTTTCAGCTTGAAATAAACCCGAATGAACGTCTGAAGGTAAAAGAAAGAGTAGAACTGGCTGAAATCCATGTCCTGTCTCATGTAATCGCTCAATCAGTGTTTCAGCCACGGAAGGACATCAGTAGAACAGCTCAGAAACAATGTCACGTAACCTCACATTTACATTTGGGGACCATAAACTCATTACAAATAAGCACACAACTTTATTGAGTGCATTCTAAGTGTTTGCATATAAACCAGTTAATTGTTACCTTCAGTCTTAGAGTAATATAGGGCAAACTGACTCATGTATATTTCTCAGCATTAGATGAGAGCTTTCTTCTTTTTTATCTTGAGAATTTGCCATGTACTGTAGCCTACTTGATATTTATCCAAAATAATAAGCAGGATTGATGTGAACGTGAGCCCGTGGCGGTGACTGCACAGTGTGTAGAACAGGCTTCCAGTGATGAAGAGCATACGTGGAGCTCCTGGCTCGTTCTGCACATTTGGACATTATCTGTTAATTACTGATCAGTCCTTGAGCACTGCCGCTGTCTAAATGGCTGAAAAACTACATTCAGATTAATTAACTATTATTAGTAGGGATGTCCCGATCAGGTTTTTTTGTCCTCGAGTCCGAGTCCGAGTCATTTGATTTTGAGTATCTGCCGATACCGAGTCCCGATCCGATACTTCTATAATACATAAAAAAAAAAATAAAGAAGAGCGAAAAAACAGATCCAGGATCTTCAATAAATTACATTTTGAAATATATTCAAATAAAAAACAGCTATTTTAAATAGGCTAGTAAAAATATTTCAAAATCTTACTGTTTTGCTGTACTTTGGATCAAATAAATGCAGGCTTGGTGAATAGAAGGGACTTCTTAAAAAAAAAAAAAAAAAAACCTTAACAAGCTTACTGTTCAAAAACTTCTGACTGGTAGTATAGGCAACTTTATTTTTTCTCTAATTTCTAGCTTTTAATTGGCTTAGAAATCTATAAATGCTGGACAATAACAAATAATAATGATTTGTTTATATACTACAAACACTGTTTATCACATAATGCAGAATAGTTTCTATACTGTAATAATTGCTGTGTCAATCAGCACTGCATTGTTCATACTTTATTTATCACCTGCTGGAGATGACTTGAAGAACAATTTATTGTCGTGATCTTCGTGTTTGCATAAGTTTCTGTTTTCCTGTGAGCACCACATCGATAGCTGGACGCTTTTGTCCATATTAGGAATATCCTGATATCAGCGCGAGAGCGCGCTCCGGCTTCGAGTATGAATGAAACACACACTGCATGAGAGTTTAGCGCTCTGTGATGTTCATCTCGCTGTATCCTGGGTCCGAATGAAATATCAGGTCATGCGCAAACTATCATGTCTCTTTGAGTTTGAATCTATATTTATTCACACCAGCTCTTGAAAACAAAGTGATGTCATGCCGCACGCGTTGCTGTTTCTGTGCGGAGTCAAAAGGGTCTAACTCTGTGCCACCGCATAACAAAAGATGTGTTAAAAATTAATGAGAATATATATATATATCCGAGTCCTGATCGGGAGGTAACGTCCGATTCCGATCGAGTCTGAAACCACGCGATCGGGCCCGATTTCCGATCACGTGATCGGATCTGGACATCCCTAATTATTAGTATTTAAATTTAAAAGACATGATTTCAGTTAGAAGGGAAAAAAGTGTTTGGCTTCTCTACTGTGGCCACAAGAGGGTGCATCGAGCAAAATATTACTAATACACCTTTAATAAAGAAATTAAATAACATGACAAACAAGTGCAGACAAACTGACACTTACTAACACAATGTTTTAATAAACAGAGAAGTACATTCTACTGTACAATAGTAATTTGGATATTGTTGTTAAGGTTTTATTAGCTATCATTGGTTTTCCACCAAATGTTAAATCCATAAAAGTTTTTATTCAGACAGGAAACCAGAGATGGACAGAGACCCAACACTGGACAAACGAAAGCTCAGCTTGGATTGCATTTATCTCCTGGACTCACAGACGCAGTGTGTGAAGATGAGCTGAGACGCTGTGTTTTCTGATGAAGTGATGAGTTTATTCAGTGTGCTGTTCTGCTCACTCGGATGTAATCATCAACAGCAGTTCTGCTTGTGAAGGTGATGAAAACATCCCGCATATGAAGCTAGAGATAAGAACACAATCAGGAACATCAGCAGCAGCGTGCTGTCGTCTTTCTGAGTGCTCGCTCATCTTGTGGAGAAACGTTTCAGTAGCTGGTACTAATACCAGTACAATTTCACCCTTCTCTGCCAGATTGGTGCAAACTGCTTTATTTCATTGGATTTTTTTACACTTATTTTTGTTGAACTTCCATCCGTTTGGGAGACAAATGCAAGCCGTTATCACTGTACCACCAGAATGATCTTCAGACTGATGTTTCAAGGTATCGCTTGCTTTAAGTGTGTGAATGAATGTTTAGGTGTTTTTTGTTGTTGTGAATCCACCTAATGTCCAAGCATCACTAATACCAGACAAACTCGGGCCCATCCTCATGATCCCAGCACTGACTGCGAGATTAAATACAGACAAACAGTCACTTATCCTGTTTATTCATTAAATAAAGAACAATCACTGCAGGATAGATAATAAAACAATGTGCTTACAACTACTTTACATGCAAGATCACCCTTACCAAAGAAGGAACTGGTCATGTATTACACTTGGTTGCTCCCTGTTTTTATTAATTTTTTTATTGGCCCCATTTTCCTCCAGACGGTGTCTGAGAATTATTCAATTTTCAGTCTCTTCTCTCACTCTCATCCTTTCTTGCCCTCTTTGCTAAAAAAGCTGTGAATTTTAGTTTTTTGTTCTTCATAGCTTTGTAAGATAAGATGCTTTTTTCTTCATCACTGCACAGTATTTTTATTTGTTAACTGAAAGTGTGGTTTGTGTCAGCTGCATGTGAGGAACGCTTTCAGAGAGGATAAGGTGACATGTTTTTTGGGCACAACCCACACCCAGCGATAATTCAGGAAAAATTAATAAAATTAAACAAGGATTCTGTCTTCTGATCGTTTTGTAACATGTCTGAGAGAGCAACGGTGCTCTCTCTTTCTCTCTCTTTCTCTCTCTCTCTCGCTCTCTCTCTTTCTCTCTCTCTCTCATGCAGCACTCATATTAACTGATCAGAAACGCTTTGGCAGGACAAAAGTTTGTTTTGGCAGCCACCAATAAATTTATAACGCAGGAAAACCGCTGAAACTGAATCGAATCCCGCTCCTGCTTATGCTGAACAAGAGAAGACAAAAACTTCAGTTTTATCCTTTTAATAATAACTTCGAGTACCTCAAACATTAAAATACAAATAAATATAGAGAAAACAACTAGGGCTGTCAAAATTGCTCAAAAATGACGTTCGAATATTCCCTCTAAAAAATACACGAATATTCGAACATCTGGTTGCGCATGTTGTCAATGACGCGCATTATGTCAATAACAGGCCAAAATAATACGAAGAGACATAACTACTTGTATAGATAGTCTATTTAAGTTTAAACATATATGACAACGTATTACCTACACAAAAACAAGGCTCTCTCACCCTCACGCTCTCTGCGCATAATGGTTTAAATGAACAAACACATTTTTGTGCAAGCAAATTAAGGTCGCGACTGTTGTCCCAAATATAGCAGGCTTCATTCAGTGATTGAAACAAATATTATTAATATTAATTGAAGTTTTACAGCATATATAACTGACATTGAATGCTCCGAGCGAACTGTGTGGTAGTAAACATGGAACTTTTCTTTGACATGAAACGATAAATAATCAAACCTCGGATCCATTGCTTGACAGAACTCCCCGAAGCCTGTCCCATCCGCGATACTGATCGGTCTTATGTCCTTACAAATGAACGAAATTAATTTATCCGTTATGGCCTCTTGTCATGTTGCAGACAAAGAGCTTGCGGTGGGCGATGCAAAGTAACGTTAAGTGTCAAGACGTGACTGTTTAGCTGGACTTCCACACATTATGCCATGCTCACTTGGGTGCACATTTTTGAGATGTGACCTCATGTTGCTAGTTGTCGAATGGTATGCTAACTGTATCTTAAATAGCTTGCATACAACAATCTCGCGGGTCAACAATTTTACCTCATTTTCTCTGCTGCGGTCGAGTTGGGCTCTGCACTTGCTGTCATCTTCCATGAAGACGCGTCAACTTTCAGCAGTGATGCTGTGCCAGACAGTGCGACTCCTGTGAGGCTGTGACCTGTCCCTGAACCCTCAGGCGCGCTAGCGCACCCACTCGCAAAGCAGACAACCACGCCTCTACTACCGCGGGCCTTTTTTTCCACATTTGTTTTTTATTCGAATATAAATTTTCACCTTCGAAATTAGTTTTTTTAAAACTATTCGAATACATATTCGAATTTAGAATATTCGTCGACAGCCCTAAACACAACACACAGTAATGATGTTATAAAGTGAGCAATTGTGTCAAACGTAATAAAGTGAAAAGAACAACTTTTGTAAACTGCTTTTAAATATATTTAAAATAACTATAAAGTGTCAACAGTAAATATTTTCCGCTGATTTCTGGTATCTTCTGGGTATTCCTTCTGAGCTGCAAACCAGGCTTGTTGGATTGTGCTCATAAACACTGCTTTATCAGGAATTATATGTCAAATTAAATAAAACTGCCAACGACCCGTTTCTGAGGACAGTCGGTTCTCTTCAGAAATATTCAAAGACATCACGTCGCGTTTGGATTGAAACGTGCAGCACTCATTTATTCATTAACATTATTGTCTTTTGAAGTTTAATCCAGCCGTATCATGACTCTTCCCCAACTGTAAGACCTCTTGAAATTATAATTTAGACATTTCTTATACCATTTAATGTATTTAAAACATTTTATGGCCTTGATACAACTCACTTTAGGAGTTAAGGAGACCGAGGTGCTATGGAGGATGGAGAGTGGCAGAGCTGTGTGTGTGTGTGTGTGTGCGTGTGAGTGTTTGTGTGTGTGTCTGTGCGTGTGCGTGGGTCTGCGTGTGTGTGTGTCTGTGCGTGGGTGTGAGTGTGTGTGTGTGTGCGTGTGTATGTGCGTGTGAGGGTGTGTGTCTGTGTCTGCGTCTGTGTGTGGGTGTGTGTGTGCGTGTGGGTGTGAGTGTGTGTGTGCGTGTGAGGGTGTGTGTCTGTGTCTGTGTGGATGTGTGTGTGTGTGTGTGTGTGTGTGTGTGTGTGTGTGCGTGTGTGTGTGTGCGTGAGAGTGTGTGTCTGTATCTGTGTCTGTGCGTGTGTGTGTGCGTGTGTGTGTGCGTGTGTGTGTGCGTGAGAGTGTGTGTCTGTATTTGTGTCTGTGCGTGTCTGCGTGTGTGTGTGTCTGTGAGTGTGTGTGTGTGCGCGTGTCTGTTTCTGTGAGTGTGTGTGTGTGAGTCTGTGTGTGTGTGTGTCTGTGTCTGTGCATGGGTGTGCGTGTGTGTGTGCGCGTGAGAGTGTGTGTCTGTATCTGTCTGTGCGTGGGTGTGCATGTCTGCGTGGGTGTGCGTGTGTGTGTGCGTGTGAGAGTGTGTGTCTGTGCGTGGGTGTGCGTGTGTGTGTGCGTGAGAGTGTGTGTCTGTGCGTGGGTGTGCGTGAGCGTGTCTGTGCATGTGTGTGAGTGTGAGTGTGTGTGTGTGTGTCTGTGAATGTGTGTGTGCGCACGTGTCTGTTTCTGTGCGTGGGTGTGTGTGTGTGAGTCTGTGTGTGTGTGTCTGTGTCTGTGCATGGGTATGCGCGTGGGTGTGTGTGTGTGCGTGGGCGTGCGTGTGTGTGTACGCGTGAGAGTGTGTGTGCGTGTCTGTTTGTGTGTGTGAGTCTGCGTGTGAGTCTGTGTCTGTGCATGAGTGTGGGGGTGTGTGTGTGTGTGTGTCTGTGTGCGTGCGTGTGAGTGTGTGTGCATGTCTGTTTCTGTGCGTGGGTGTGTGTGAGTGTGCGTGTGTGTGTGCGTGTGAGAGTTTGTGAGTGTGTGTGTGTGTGTGTGTGGGTGTGTGAGTTTGTGTGTGGGTGTATGAGTGTGTGTGTGTGTGTGTGCGTGCGTGGGTGTGGGTGTGGGTGTGTGCGTGCGTGCACGTGGGTGTGCGCGTGGGTGTGCGTGTGTGTGTGTGCGTGCGTGTCTGTGCGTGTGTGTGTCCGTGTGTGTGTGCGTGTCTGTGTGTGTGCGTGCGTGTGTGCGTGGGTGTGTGTGTGCGTGTGAGTCTGTGTGTGTGTGTGTGTGTGCGTGTGAGTGAGAGTGCGAGAGAGAGTGTGTGTGAGTGAGAGAGAGAGAGAGTGTGTGAGTGTGTGTGTGTGAACACAGAATATAGAGTCACCACTGTATAAACTCACATCAGTGAGGCTTATGCTGTTTTATGACATGTCTTCATTTATGACATGAGCAGCTTTATTTCACAGTAATGATATATAGAGTTATTTTTGTTGTATTTTATTTGTTATTAAGATTAAGAGTTTTACAATGAAGCACACACACAAATTACAGAAACAGTTGTCTTAAGTTCTCCTGGTACAGTAGATCAATTTAACAACAGCATTGAAGTAAGAAATAGAAATCAAATTATCAAATGTAAAAAAAATACAACTGGGTAACACTTCATAAAAAGTCCAGTTAACATGGCACTTAAATCATCATAAACACGTTTTAATTAATACATACGTTTAACCTAAACACATTTAGCATAAATATGAATTCATAGTTTATGAAATATGCTCTCTGTTTTTAATACATGGATGTGCTGTGTATGAATAGTGAGTTCTTTGTTCATAGTCACAGTAGTTGACATTATTACTGTTTAATTAGACATATGTAAAGAGTTAAATAACTTCTTAACCAAACCTAGGTCATGGGAAATACTTAGGGAAAGTATTTTGCATTAATATTGTGTTTCTGAAATGTTTACAAATACATTAAACATCAGTCTGCATCAATTCACTTTACACAGACATTACTATGATTTAATAATCAACTAACAGATTAACAGATTAGAAAGATATGTATGTGATTGGTTTCAATGATAAACGCTTCATTATGACCAATCAGCGCTGTTTAAGAATCTGCTCAACAGCTCTCGCATCTTAAATTTAAGTATCGAATGGTATCGCGGCCGGTACTTTTGACAACGCTAATATAAACCACTCATGTCTCTACATTGTCATGTGACTTGGCTGCTATTGCTCTTTTGGTTTGCTTCAAGCGTGGAATTATATTTTAGCAGCTGCTAAAAACTCTGCCCTAGAATCAGCAGAGATATCATCTGCTGTCACTCTTGCCCCGCCAAACCGTGTCTGAATAATGAACTGTGTATCATTTTTTAACTTTTGTGAATATGCATTTGTGTAGTTTAAATTAAATAATTAGATTGTAACATTCAATACATGTCCAGCCCAACACAACAGCCTTGGCTTGACCAGTAGTGTGAGTTTGGGGCAGGTTCATCTGCTTGGACTGACCAATGGAGAATACAGTGTAAATGAAAAATATGATAATGTACATTCTTAAAGACATATGTAATCTGTACAATTTAGCAGTTTTTAAATAGAGTTGGTGGTTAGAGTTGGCAAACACATTAGTAGTTCTTGTTAATCCAACTTCTCAGTCTTTCCTAGAGTGATTGATTTATATAATCGACTCACTAATGGTTTTCTTTTCTCTCTTTTTCTCCTCTTCTCTCTTGATTGCAGAAGATGCTAAGATAGTGCATGTGAGCCAGTGCTGTGGTCAAGTCCGTTCTGTTTTGGCAGTAGACGAATGGCACAGGGAAACCAGCAGATTGACAACCAGGTTCTGCACCACCTGCGGCACAAGTTTCCCGAGGTTCCCGAGGACGTGGTGTCCGAGTGTGTCCTGCAGGTGAGGAACACATGCTGCACTAGGGAATCTGTTATGAGCCTTGGGAGTTTGATATCAATAATCGATATCAAAAGTGACACATACAGTCAGGGCCATATATATTTGGACACTGACACAATTTTCATAATTTCGGCTCTGTTTGACCAGAATATAATTAAAATGAAGAAATCAAGCTGAAATTGAAGTACAGACTTTAAGTTTTAATTTAAGGGGTTTAACTTCCAACTTTTGGTGTGAATAGCCTCAAAAATAAAGATCTGATTGTGCACTTTAAGCCCATATTAGCCAGTGGTCCACTGTCAGGTCAATGCGAGCCAGGGCTTTAAACGGGCCGTGCGGGGCTAATAGTCTCGGGCCAGTAGCACCGAGGCCAGAACAGTGCTGTGTTTCCACAGTTGAGCCTGAAACACCGCTGCGCGTCACTAAAACACGCCCATTACATGCCTCTCAGGAACAACGTCACGCAACCCCATCATTTCACCAACAAAGAGAAGTTATCAGAAAACTAAGAAATAAGTCACTGGAACTAGCATGATCACAAAACTAACACGATAACATATTGTTTGCGTATTTAAATCCAAAAGCATCGATGTTTTACTATAATAAGGGTTACATTGATCATAGTGAATTAATTTATCAGGATTGAGAATTAGTTACACAATAAATGCATTTCTATTTTATTTATTCTTTTAACGCTAAAGCATTATGAAAATAGTAGGGCTGTGCAAAAAATCGAATGCGATTTTCATGCACATCTCATCAGTAAAGACGCTCCTGTAATTAGAAGTGTATCTCCAGCACGTGCGTTCGGATCATGGTTGCCAGGTTTTTACAACAAATCCTGCCCAGTTGCTTTTCAAAACTAGTCCAAAACTCAGGGGTGTGATTCTTCCGGAAAAATCCGAAAATCTGTCTTTTCCGACCTGAAAATGATGCTCTCATAAATCATGCAAAAAAAAAAAAAGTTCGGGGGTTGGGGGGTGGGTTCGGGTATTGGTAAACATAAACACCGCTGTCAACGTTTTTTGTGCATCTGATTCATGTCGTCGTGTCACTCCGCAATTGAAGTTCAAAGTGTACGCGCACCGTTCTGAATGCGCATACACCCAACCATCTAATCACGTGAACAGCTTCAGTTGACTGACGAAGAGGCTGACAGAGACGTGCTGTTTAATGTGTTTGAGATGTGCTGTTTTCCTTAATGCTTGACTTACATTGCACAGGTATATTCTGTAAATGTTAAAATCCAATAGAAAATTTGCAACATTTTGCTGTCAGAAGTGCATGAGTTTCAGCTTTAGCGATTCTCAGCTAAACTCCACAGACTTCATTTAGAAAGAGCGCCGCCGCACGCATGCGCTCCAAACAGACAGCGCTTAATGAAATAGGAGCGCAATAACTAAAGTATACATTTTGATGAAATACTTGTAGCTGGACAATAAATGTGACATGTAGAATTTTAAACCTACAAGTAAGTGTATTTGTATGATAGCACAAGTGTAATGGGTTAATCAAAATAGCCTTTTTACTAAATTAGTCTGTGATTTTTATTATTTTCATTTTTAGTTTAGTAACTTTAACTTATGCTTTAATATTTTTTTTTTAGATTGCAATGTTAAAATGTAATGTGACTTTAACCCTTTTTGCACATAATATATGCCTACATGCTTACATTCACTTTATTTGTTTAATCCAAATACAAAATACCAAGATATATAGGCTACAGTATACCGCAAATCAGCTAAAAAAATACAGAGATATGAATTTTTGCTCATATTGCCCAGCCCTATACAAAAGTGTACTGGAGGGTTTTTTCTTTTCTTTTTTTTTAATAGTAAAAAAAAAACTAAATAGCAAAAATTAACTAAACCGTTACAGTAAACAGTAAAAAACTGTAAAAATTGAAACCGTAAATTCGAACACCCCCCCAAATCATTGACAGATTTTTTTAGGATTTCATCCCTATTTTTGCCCAGTCTTTGAAGCATATTTCCCACATTACTCCTTTTATGATTTTTTTTTTTTGTTCAATCATTTAATTTAGATGTGTATTTAATTTTTTCGTCCCTTTTTAATTATTTAATTTATAAATTCATTTAAACAAAAAACAAGTACAATATTTTTTATTAATTTATTATTATAGTATATAAATTATGTCACTGTGTGTGTGTGTGGGGGGGGGGGGGGGGCTGTCGCCGCGTCATGGTAAGTGCACTGTATAGTTTCCTGCTTTTTTTGTCCTTTGCCAATCACACCTATGAAAACTAGTCCAATCGCGCTTCCAGGAGGTTCACCGATAAAAATTGCTTCCCGGGGTTACAATATAAGTTTTTTAGCAGGGTTGCCTTGGTAAAATTCGCATTTTAGGTGCTAAATATCATGTTATTTGTATTGGGGTCACTTTGACCTGCGGACATGAAAAACAACCACAGACTTGGCAACACTGGTTGGCATTTACTACACCGAGCCGTAATTCACTGACAATCTACACAAAATCGATGTTAAAATCGCAGGCGATTCTTTGTCGAGTTTGAAAACGATTTTGTGTTAGTTGTCGGTAGACTACGGCTCTGTGTAGTAACTGCCGCTCCACCTGAACCAGTGTTGCCAAGTCTGCGATTGTATGTGGTTTGAAGCAACCCCAATACCAATAACGTAATATTTAGCCCCTAAAATGCAAATTTACCAAGGCAACCCTTCCAAAAAAATGTATATTTTAACCCCGGGAAGCAATTTTTATCGGGGAACCTCCTGGAAACGCGATTGGGCTAGTTTTGGACTAGGTTTAAGAAGCAACTGGGCAGGATTTGTTGTGAAGCCCTGGCAACCCTGATCCGAACGCACGTGCTGGAGATATACTTCTAATCACAGGAGCATCTTTACTGATGAGCTGCGCATACAAATTGCATTCGATTTTTTGCACAGCCCTAGAAAATAGCCTGCTTATTCAGTCTATTCAGAGTCTATTTCTGTATATTTGTAGTCACAGAGGCCAATATAAGTCACATTTAGAAAGAATGATAATTTCTTTATTTTTATAAAAGCTCCCGAACAAAAACATTATTATATTTTTATGACATGGGTTACGTGGAGCTAAACTCGAGATGAGACTTAAGACGGATAAAATATGTTACTACATGATTGTGATAGAGAATAAGAAGCTGACGTCTGATTTATTCAAGCGGTCGCATTTACCAAGTTTACTACTAATCTTTTACATCGCTTATAAATATTTTTGCCTTGTATGGTGATCATAATCCACATTGGATCGAGTTATTTCAAACACTATTTCATCGGGCCAAAAAACCCTAGCTGTTGGCCCCGAGGAAGCCCAGAGGAAGCCCCGACGAGGCACGATCAAGCCCCGGAAGTGACAGTGGAAACACGAGTGACCCTGGCACGCACTAGCATGCCCGGTTTAAGCTCGATAGTGGAAACACAGCTATTCATTATATAACTGTAACTTGAATATGTTTTGGTCAGCAGCTAAAATAAAAATTGTGCCTGTGTCCAAATCAGTGTTAATTTTGTGGACAAATAATCTTAGTCAAACACAAATTTTTCACAGACGTCAACGAGACAATAACGAACTAAAACTCTTTTTGAATGACAAAAACTATGATGTAAATCTACTGACATTTTCGTTAACCAATAAAAATGAGATGAAAATGTTAGCAAGAGACAATTTGGGAAGAGATTCATTCAGAACGAGTCAGAACATCTTCCAACTGAATCATAGTTAAGGTTTATCCAAAAGTCACTAGGTTTGTCAGTATATATATATTCTATGGGGAAAAAAGCAGCTAAAAGCGTCTGAAAGTTGCTAGATCTAGCGCTGGGTGTGAGGCACGGTCAGTGGATATTGTGGACGAGTTCTACTGTGTCAACTACTGGTCCAAAAACATATGAAACTAACTGTATGCAAAAGTGACATATATACAGTATCCACTCGATCTGAAGCTGACAGACTTGTCTCTCTCTTCTCTTCCCAGAATAAGAGCAATTTAGCTGCATGTTGTGAGTACCTGACCAAGGTGAGTCCTAGTTTCTTGTATAGCGAAGGCAGCCAGAGTTCGACAGATCTTCACAATCACATGACCCAGCTCAACCTCGGTGTCTCTCAGAATACCCATGATGCAGTGCAGCGAGATGTAGTGAGGATGAATGGCAGCAGGACTGTCACCCCCAGCGCGAGTGATGGGCCTTTGACCGTGCCGTCCCCTCTCTCCGAGTTCTACCAGCCCGAAACAACATCCCTGCTGACACACACACCCACAAACCTTGGCACCTTCACCACCATGGAGTCCACTCGCAAGCCACAGCCTCCTCAGCACCTGGGCCTTTACCAGGTTGGGGGCAAAGGTCACGGACCGCCTCCCACTCCACGGTTCAACCCGATCACAGTGACACTTGCCCCCAACACTGGCCGTAACACGCCGACCTCCCTGCACATCCACGGAGGGCCTCAGTCGGGCCTGAACAGCCCAAACTCCATCTACATCCGGCCGTACGTGACCCAGACGGGCTCCACGCGACAGGTGCAGGGCCGGGCTCAGTACAGCCCCACCTCACAGCCTGCTCAGCAGATCTACCAGATCAGCCACCCCGCAGCCTCCCAGAGCTCCTGGAGCGCCGGCCAGCACCAGACCTCACACGTCTACATGCCCATCAGCTCGCCCACCAACACCCAGGCGCCCTCCATTCCCTCGGCCGTTGCCTTGCAGGCCGCCACCTCCTCGCCCTCACCGTCCTCCAACTCATCCTCCTTTAGCCAGTACAACATCCAGAACATCTCGACTGGGCCGCGGAAAAATCAGATTGAGATAAAGCTGGAGTCTCCACAGAGGGTGTCCGGAGGGTCGAAGGCGACGCTCCTGCGCTCGGGCTCTGCGCCACGAGCCGCCTGTAGCTCCACGTCTTCATCCTGTCCAGCATCGTCTTCGTTGGCTGCATCCGCTGGTCCCTCCACTCCAATCTCGATCGGCGGCGCTGGGCTAAGTCGCAGCCAGCCCACGGTATACATCTCCCCATCCCCACCTGCTGCGGACGACTGTGCCCTCGTTCCCAACACCCCTCGCTCGCAGCCTAAGTTCTACATCTCTGCGAATGCGTCGGCTGACGATGGAGGGGCGAGGAACCCACCAACGGTCTATATCTCAGCCAATCCCACGCTGCAGGGCTCTGCCGGTCTGCGGGCTTTAGGGAGTCAGGTGAGCATGGGCCCTGCGTATATACACCACCACCCGCCCAAATCCCGTCCCTCTGTGGGAGCAGGAGGCACGGCCACGTCTCCTCGTGTGGTGGTGACACAGCCCAATACCAAATACACCTTTAAAATCACTGTCTCCCCCAATAAACCTCCGGCTGTGTCTCCTGGGGTGGTATCGCCCACGTTCGAGCCGACAAACATGCTCAGTCTGCCGGGCGATCACCATTACACGGAGCAGGATCCGCTGTACCAGTCTGACCCGCTCTCATCTCAACGGGACAAAAGCTCGGAGCCACGCAGACTCAGCATGGGTGCGGATGATGCCGCATACACACAAGGTACGTTCGCATAAGGGCAAGCACTTTCAGCTCTGGTGTTTTGTTGATTGTGTTTTTCAATGCCTTCCGTTTGGATTTAAAGGAGTAGTTTACTCCAGAATAAAAATGTCCTGATAATTCACTCGCCCCCATGTCATCCGAGATGGTTGTGTCTGTCAGTCTTCAGTCGTGAAGAAGTTGAAGAAAACATTCCAGGATTTTTCTAAATATAGTGGACTTCAATAGTGGCCAACGTGTTGAAGGTCCAAATCTGCAGCTTCAAAGGGCTCTAAGCGATCCCAGCTGAGGAATAAGGGTCTTATCTAGTCAAACGATTGCTCATTTTCTAAAAGTAAAAAAAAATGCTTTTAACCACAAATGCTCATCTTGCACTAGCTGGTCCTCACGCATTTCGTAATCACGTTGGAAAGGTCATGCATCGGAAGCACTGACCCACTGTTTTCAAAGCGAACATGCAAAGAAAGTCAAACACCCTTTAAGCTGGAGGAGAAGATTAGTTTTTCGCCCTATCCTACCATTTTGAACCAGAGTACATAGAGAGAGAACTAACTTTGTGATTTTTGCAAGGTGATTTCTTTTAATGCGCATCACAATAAAATTTGCTATTTTTTTTAAGCTGCAATTTGGTCCTTTAACCCATTGACCACCACTGAAGTCCGCTAAATGGATAAAAATCCTGGAATGTTTTCCTAAAAAAAACAATTTTGTGACAGAAGAAAGAAAGACATGAACATCATGGATGACTCGGGGGGTGAGTAAACTATTGGGAAATTTCCATTCTGGAAGTAAACTTATCCATTAATACAATATTTGGTGATTTTTTTTTTTTTTTTTTGTAGGATATTTTTACATTTTAAGATATTTACCTTTTGTGGTCTTTCTGTTTTTAGGTTGCTAGACATTAAAGCTAGGTGGCACTGACCAACAATGCTTTTTTCCTCTGATATGTATCTCTTATATGGATTTAATGTCATCTGCTGTATATTGATACAGCATTGAATTTAGATAAAGTTTGGTTCTACACCAGAAACACTAACAAATCTATAATGCTTACAAGAATCCATCAAGTGCTGTTAATAACTTCCGACTGTGATCTACAGTTGATTTTGATTCTATAATAGGCAGACTTGCACTTTGTATGTTTCATAATGCTACACTGCTTATCATTTGTCAACATTTTTCTTGTTATAAAAAAACAGGAGTTGCATACAAAACACACATAGAAAATATATGGTCATAGTCATATGACATAAGAAAGATAACAGACATGTAGAATTTTTTTTCACTCTTATCTTTTTCCGATAACGATATATATCTTGATATAGTTATTTTTTCTTTTAATAAGGTTTCTTATGATCTTAAGATTTGATACCATAGCATTTTCATAAACCTTGTCACCAATGTCAATATCAAACTAGAATATTTTCTTATTCTGGTTACAAAAGGGATTTAGTCAAGAGCAGTGAGAGATTTTTATGAATGGCAGACAGATGAATATTGGACAGCTTCCCCTTTAAGACTGAAGTCCGGATCTAATATACTGTTACATATGCGCTTTCTCTCACAACTGTTTACATTCCCTTAAGACCTAAATGACTGTGTTTGAGGATACTTGCATTTGGACGCATATAAGAGTTTATGCAATCGTTCAAAGCCAATAAAGCAGCAGAAATGCTCACGAGCTCTATTAGCAGCTTATGCACGGTTTACACACTCCTCTCACACAGAAACAGAGACAGCACACACATTTAGCTCTGTTGTTTGTTTCAACGGCCTAAAATCAGTTGTTTTAGTTGTTCAGTGCTTAAAAACACAAGCAAACATTAAGTTTTCGTGACCACACGCACAACATCGTGACGTGAGCGTGCGCATGCTGTTGTTCACACGTCTGCCTGCATCCCCGTGTAATGTGTGTAAGACTGCCGTCATTATAATAATGAAAACATATTGCCGTAAACAATGTACAAAGTTGGGACACTGTACAAACTGTGAATAAAATCAGAGTGCAGTGATGTGGAAGTTTCTAATTTCAGTATATTATATTCAGAATACAACATAGATGACATGTCAAGTGTTTAAACTGAGAAAATGTATAATTTTAAGGGAGAATTAAGTTGATTTTTAAATTTCATGGCATCAACACATCTCAGAAAATTTGGAACAAGGCCATGTTTACCACTGTGATGCATCCACTCTTCTTTTTATAACAGTCTGCAAACATCTGGGGACTAAGGAGACAAGTGGCTCAAGTTTAGGAATAGGAATGTTGTCCCATTCTTGTCAATATCGGTACCCAACCCAGCTCTTTTTATACCCAATTATGTTCCCAATTGACCTAACAAGTTGCAAATTGGTCCTCCAGCTGTTCCTTACATGTTCATTTAACTTTTCCAGCTTCTTTTTGCTACCTGTCCCAACTTTTTTGTAATGTGTAGCTCTCATGAAATCCAAAATGAGCCAATATTTGGCATGACATTTCAAAATGTCTCACTTTCAACATTTGATATGTTATCTATATTCTATTGTGAATAAAGTATAAGTTTATGAGATTTGTAAATTATTCAATTCCTTTTTTTACTCACAATTTGTACAGTGTCCCAACTTTTTTGGAATCGGGTTTGTATTTGACGGCACCACTAAATAAATGATAGAGCACAATATGAATCGATCCTCAGATACCTATGCCCTAAAGGTTGTATGAAGGCTTGTAGACCAGAATAACCATACACAGCTAGCCTAGATACCCAGGCAAAACATTCCTGCAGAACTCCCCAGACCACAGAGAGTGGGCTATCCACTTACAACCCTAGCAGGGGAGAAGGCACTGTCTAGGTAAGGGCTCAAGAGACTGCTATTTGAAACCCTAGGCAGGGGAGCAGTCGCTAGCACATAGCTATCCTCAGACAGCTACTCTCCAGGAGAGGGCTCACCACAACTGCATTAGAACACAGCTAGCCTCAGATAGCTGTATTCAAGTAAGCCCGTCCTGCCATAACAATGGGTGTAATATAACCACCCTCAGATGGGTATACTCAGGAGGTCCCCAATCCATGTCAGTCCCACAATTGCTAGCAAAGCACTGTGTCATTGAGAAGGAGCACTCACAAGAGGTGGTCCGGGCCATCAGTAAATAATTCGCTATGAGTGAACACAGTCCGAGATTACTTCAGCGCTTGAGTGTTTGTGCCAAGGGAAACCCAAGACAGACATAGCTGCCCTCAGACTGCCATATTCCAGAGCAAAGTAAACTTGAGCTGGAGCATAACATCCACAGACAGCTACACCCTGAGTAGGGACTGTTCATTAAGCCCTGAAGAGGGGGAGCAGTGTAATCAGCCCAAACCCACCAAAACGGGATTCAGAGGGAAAAATACTCAGAGGCCTGGGGAGGCATCCGGCTTTGATTTGTCAATCAAAATTAACAAAAGAGCAATGATACAGGCAAATGCTATTACAATTCTCAGTTAAACACAGTACTTGTAGCAAGTATATAATATTTTATTATATAATAAAAAGAGAACAGATGGAATAAAAAAAAAGAATAGCGCAGGCTAGTGTTCGAAGCCTCTTTTGCTATTGTTAATTGTGTAATACAACCCGAATTCTGGAAAAGTTGGGATGTTTTTTAAATTTTAATAAAATGAAAACTAAAGGAATTTCAAATCACATGAGCCAATATTTTATTCACAATAGAACATAGATAACGTAGCAAATGTTTAAACTGAGAAATTTTACACTTTTATCCACTTAATTAGCTCATTTAAAATTTAATGCCTGCTACAGGTCTCAAAAAAGTTGGCACGGGGGCAACAAATGGCTAAAAAAGCAAGCAGTTTTGAAAAGATTCAGCTGGGAGAACATCTAGTGATTAATTAAGTTAATTGATATCAGGTCTGTAACATAATTAGCTATAAAAGCTTTGTCTTAGAGAAGCAGAGTCTCTCAGAAGTAAAGATGGGCAGAGGCTCTCCAATCTGTGAAAGACTGCGTAAAAAAATTGTGGAAAACTTTAAAAACAATGTTCCTCAACGTCAAATTGCAAAGGCTTTGCAAATCTCATCATCTACAGTGCATAACATCATCAAAAGATTCAGAGAAACTGGAGAAATCTCTGTGCGTAAGGGACAAGGCCGGAGACCTTTATTGGATGCCCGTGGTCTTCGGGCTCTCAGACGACACTGCATCACTCATCGCCATGATTGTGTCAATGACATTACTAAATGGGCCCAGGAATACTTTCAGAAACCACTGTCGGTAAACACAATCCGCCGTGCCATCAGCAGATGCCAACTAAAGCTCTATCATGCAAAAAGGAAGCCTTTTGTGAACATGGTCCAGAAGCGCCGTCGTGTCCTGTGGGAGTCTAAATTTGACATTCTTGTTGGAAATCACGGACGCCGTGTCCTCCGGGCTAAAGAGGAGGGAGACCTTCCAGCATGTTATCAGCGTTCAGTTCAAAAGCCAGCATCTCTGATGGTACGGGGGTGCATAAGTGCATACGGTATGGGCAGCTTGCATGTTTTGGAAGGCTCTGTGAATGCTGAAAGGTATATAAAGGTTTTAGAGCAACATATGCTTCCCTCCAAACAACGTCTATTTCAGGGAAGGCCTTGTTTATTTCAGCAGGACAATGCAAAACCACATACTGCAGCTATAACAACAGCATGGCTTCGTCGTAGAAGAGTCCGGGTGCTAACCTGGCCTGCCTGCAGTCCAGATCTTTCACCTATAGAGAACATTTGGCGCATCATTAAACGAAAAATACGTCAAAGACGACCACGAACTCTTCAGCAGCTGGAAATCTATATAAGGCAAGAATGGGACCAAATTCCAACAGCAAAACTCCAGCAACTCATAGCCTCAATGCCCAGACGTCTTCAAACTGTTTTGAAAAGAAAAGAAGATGCTACACCATGGTAAACATGCCCCGTCCCAACTATTTTGAGACCTGTAGCAGAAATCAAAATTGAAATGAGCTCATTTTGTGCATAAAATTGTAAACTTTCTCAGTTTAAACATTTGCTATGTTATCTATGTTCTATTGTGAATAAAATATTGGCTCATGTGATTTGAAAGTCTTTTAGTTTTCATTTTATTAAAATTTAAAAAACGTCCCAACTTTTCCGGAATTCGGGTTGTAAATATAAAAGAAAACAATTAGAATATAAAAAGATTAGAGAAGCTATTGTTAGTTTAAAAAAAATCTTCCAGATTTCACATTGGTCTGTTGAATAACCAAGTTTATGAGTGACCAGCTAAATTAAAAATAAAGTTTTTTTTTTATTTACAAAGCTCAAAAAAGCGGGTCATATGATGCTGCTAAAAAGAACATTATTTTGTGTATTTGGTGTAATGTGTTTTATGCGGTTAAGGTTAAAAAACACATTATTTTGCACATAATGTACATTAATGTTTCTCCTCTATGCCCCGCATTCTGAAACATGCTCATCATTCTGAAAAGTGAGGTGTGCTCTGATTGGCCAGCTATCCAGTGTGATGTGATTGGCTGAATACCTCAGGCGTGTGATGGAAATGTTACGGGCCTCACCATACTGACAAAAACAATAAAACCCGTTACAAACGAGGCATTTATAGCATCCAGTAGAGACATAATTACTGATTATTATGACTTATAATGTCTTATTACACATGGAATGAAGTACAATTGAATCATGTAAACGTACTTACAATCTGTGAGTCAGAACAGCCGGCATTGTAGTCTACAATGATAAAGGAAATATGACTCCTAAAACAACGTAACATTGACCAATGTGCTCTAGAATCTCTAAATATAAATACACAGTATTAACTTTCAGACTATCAATGACTGTTGATCAGATGTTCTGCAGTATTGTTTTTGTGTGATTAGTTTCACTCTACATGTGTCTGACAGTGGTCCGTGTGTGTTTGCAGCTCTGTTGGTGCATCAGAGAGCTCGTATGGAGCGACTGTGGCACGAGTTAGAGCAGAAGAAGAGGAAGCTGGAGAAGCTGAAAGAGGAAGTCAACGAGATGGAGAATGACCTCACACGGAGACGAATGCAGCGCTCCAACTCCGTCTGTCAGATACCATCTGTACGTTAATGCTTTTAGGAAAACTTTCCTCTATGTTAGTGCATATTTGCTCTGACAACAGTTTGAGTATGATTCTTTAGGAAATTGGTGCAAGTTGTGATTTTTTTTTTCTCTCTCTCCATATATAAGCTATGTTTAATCTATGTAAATTGCCTCAGAGCATGTTTTTTTTCTAGATGTCTGTAATCTTTAGCACATATAGGGAGTATATCTGGACGTGATGCAAAGAAAGCAAACACTGTTAAATATAGAACAGCTCAATTCACTTTTACACACTTGACATGTTTATCTAAATGTATTTTTTAGATTGAGGAGATGCAGCAATTGAGGTGTAAGAATAGACTTCTACAGATCGATATTGATTGTTTAACCAAAGAGATTGACCTCCTTCAGACACGAGGTGAGTTTATAGAGAGCTTACACTTGCTTTCTCTGGGTTTACCAGCAGTTTGTGTTTCCAATATTGAGCTGTTTGCTTTGCAGCCGTTCAGGAAAAATGTGAAAGGAAAGTGTGTGTGGCATTATAGGTCAAAATATTTCCAAAGTTAAATCAGACGGCAAATTATGCTTAATTGATAAATGACAGAATGACTGGAAGGTCGGAGTAGTTTGAGCCTCTCGTGTCTTTAACGGCAGACATGCTTTAGTTTATAGACTAAAGGTTTCAATTCTATAAATTCATCTTGTGTGTTTTGTTTTTATATATGTTATGTAATGTAGTTTTTTCCCCCCTTCCAAATATCACTGTGGGGAGTAAGTAGTTACATGTAATTGTGTGATTTAATTAGAAATAAATGTAACTAATCTGTTACAGTTATTGAGAATAAAATGTGTAATTCATTTACAGTTACTTACGAAAATTTCAACAATTACAAAGGGGGTTACATCTGAATATTATCAGATCAGATTTAATGGACTTTCATAAAGTGCATTGACTGCTGTAAAATATGAGACAATGTGTTCCTGGAGTTTAAGACAGAATAGGACACATTTATTCCATAACCGTTTTAGTTCTGGTTTAGGTTTATGTGAATGCTTTATTTTTATAAATGATTATAATTTTTTCCCCCAAGGCATTGTTAGATTCCAGTTTTTCCTGTTTCCTTTGCAAATATTTGACTGTATCACAACTATTAAATGATAATTTATTATTTTAAACTTCAGAAAGATCTCAAAGTAAAAAGAGGTGATAAAGTCTGATTTTGCTGGCTGTGCTTTAAATGAAATCTTAATTAAAGTGATGAAGGATTGTGAAAGTCTGACAGGAATCAATATTGAGTAATCACTGCTGTAAGATTAACCCTTGCCTGCTTTACATGTTTCAAAATCATTAACAGTTAAAAACATTAGAAATTAAGAACAGTAATCAAATGTAATCAGTTGCATTAATAAAGTAACTGAAATAGTTACACTACTCATAGAACCGTTCTGTAATCAGAGTAATGTAAGTCTCATGAACTGGACCGAGCCGGAAGTGACTTCATATTCAGTGATGCTGTGGTTTGTCAGCCTGATTCAGACTTTGTGACTGACTCATTCAAATGAAGACGTGTGTGTGTGTGTGTGTGTGTGTGTGTGAGTCAGATCTCTGCTGTGTGAAGAAATGCCAGCACGCACTCCACACAGCAGTATTTATCAGTTATTAATTATGAAGTAGGGCTGTGACGGTGGCAGATTTTTACCATTAATATTACTTATATAATTTTAAAATGTGTTAAACTAAAATGCGTTAACCTAACTGAGACTTGTTATAACACTTATACAGTATATCATTGCTCTTTTGTTAGTTTTGATTGCTTGCACTCTCCTCATTTGTAAGTCGCTTTGGATAAAAGCATCTGCTAAATTACTAAATGTAAAACACAAATAATAATAATAATAAATGAGGCTAATCATCTATTAACAAACGTGTGTGTTTATTTGAGCACTTAGGTCAGTGAGTACGCAGCCTTCAAAACACTAAAATAAATAAATTAGCCCAAATAAGAAAGTTAAATACACCCTGTCTACCGGCGGGACATGACCAAATACTGTTGAAGTCATCACAATCCGTGATGCTACACTGGATGCGGCAGGACACATGACAAATCTGTATTTTCCTGCGCTCAAACCTGCCAATCTAAAGGAAACAGTGTCCGGCGTTTGAGGTCATTTGTGAATGATCATAGACTTATAGTCTAAATACAACTGTTTGCAACTATTGCTGTTATTACACTTGTATACAACACGTGGTGCTATGTTTGTTATAGAGTTTGTGACGTCAGGTGCACTAGCGCCGGAGACAGCAGACAACACGCCGACCGTCACAGCCCTGTTATAAAGTGCCCTTTCTTTCACACACATTAGTGACGTTAAAATGCTAGCAGCTCATCTTGTGCTCTCTGCAAATGTTTTGACCGATTGTTCTTCTGACTTTTAGGACCAGACTTCAATCCCATTGCAATTCACAATTTTTATGATAACCTTGGATTCTTGGGTCCTGTACCTCCTAAACCTCCCAAAGGTCCTACGAAACCAGGTTAGTTTTAATCTTTTGATGCGATCTTGGCACATTTTTTGCTTCCTCTTTTCTATTTCATTTTCTGTCCCTAAAATCTCCTGCTTTTTTCATGAAACAGTGTTATTTAGGGCCCTATGATTTCTGCGATGTGGAAAAATCAGACGTAATCGTGGAATCCAGTCATAAAAGCGGAATTTACAGTTTAACGCTGAATGCCAATAAACTTCTAACTTTAAACAAATTAATCAGAAGTAGGTCATTACACTTAAATTACATTGTTAAATGGACTAGTATGACCGCATGGCGCAGATGCACGGTTTTGTTTACTACACACATACTGAAGCTTGCGTGACTCACGCTCGCGGTGATTTCAGCATCTGTCATCTCGCTAAATGAGGAAGCATTTTACCATTTCATTTGAGTAAATCTAGTGTCATATCATATACACACAGTTGTATATTTCCTTTTTTATAATTTCCTAGTACTTCATTTACCATTATTTCTCTTGAACAAATCAATTTCAGAAATGTCATGTTTTAGATTGTAGTTCATCTTGTACCCTGTCAAGGACAAAGCTAAGCAGAAAAACTTGATATCAAAAGCATCCTAAATCTTACATGTGTTTGCACCATATTGTAGTGAGTAACCTTTCTTGTTATTGCTGTTCCAAATATCCCATAATAATAACCTGTAGTCTGAGCCTGTGAAGGGCTAGTGGCAATGGAAGATATGTTACAGTTTCAAGGAAAATCATTTTCTTTTTTTGTTCGCCAAATAAGCCTGTGTATGTGTCTGCCCCTCAACCCCCAGTTCAAAGTTCAGGCTCAGGGATTTTTTATTTTTATTTATTATTATTTTTTTTTTGCTTTAACCCCTTTATAAGAAATAATCACAACATTTCTTTCCATGTTTTAATTTTAATAGTAAATTATTGTAATAGTAAATCCCCTTTATTTGCCATAAAAATAAGTTTTAGTTCAAAGATAAATTAAATTAATGTTTATGCCTTCATTTGATAATCAGAAAAATTTTAATACATAACATAATTTCTGAGGAGAAAAAAATTCATACGGCTATTTTAAGAATATATTTGAATAAATTAAGTTGTATTTATGCATTTAAATAATTAGACATTAGACAATAATACATATTGTGAAAAAAAAAAAACTAAAACATTTCATAGGTCTCTAAACGTAGTATTTGTAAAACTTTTCATATATTGATACGAAATTGTATGTTTCATGATTTTAATTGCTTAGACTAATATAATTTAATGAAATTTAATTTACCCATTAAAAATGAGTGCAAAAAAAATGTAAAATGCAAAAAACTGAATTTGGGAAAAATAAAACTGAATTCGTGGGGCCCTAGTTATTTAAATAGTACCTCTGCATTTGTTTGTGATGGCTCTTTCCTCTTCTTCTGTTGGATCTGTGCTCTGGTCAGGTGTGGATCTCGACAGGAGAGGGCGCAGGATCAATGTCAGCTCCAAGCTGAAGAGAGACCCATCTCTCCCTCCTGTCCCTCCCACCGGTGGGTCTCTGCACTCTTCCCTCTCTCCCCGCCCCGCTCCGCTCTGACCATCCCTCTCTCTCTCTCTCGTGTGTGTGTGTGTGTTTCAGAGGGCAGCCGGAGCGCCAGGCTCGTGTCGGAGCCTGAGGAGGACGATGGTGTTCAGTGGAGCTGCACCGCCTGCACCTTCCTCAACCACCCTGCCCTCATCCGCTGTGAAGAGTGTGAATTCCCCCGGCATTTCTGAGCCACGCCTGTCCTCTCGGCCCACAGTGTCATTGTGTGTGTGTGTGTCTTGTGATGTCCACTGAAGACTGGATGATGTTTACAGCTCTTTGTGTCTGTACAGTGTGTGTGTGTGTGTGTGTGTGTCATGTGGGAGATCAAGGGAAATTTCCCCCGCTTGATCCGTGAAGAGGCTTGGTGTTGCCGGTGATATTAACACATTTATTACATCCACACACGGTTTACAGTGTGGGTTTGGATGCCAGTGTGCCTTTTTTTCATGGGAACTGATTGTGACTGCTTTGTCCATGCTGTTCCCAAAGGATCATGGGAAGAATCTGCTCAACTAACAGTTCTTTTGTTTGATCAATGAAATGCAAAAAAGAAGAAAGAAAAAAACCCTGCATGTTTTAGATGTACAGTTTACAGAGGAGTCTCCGCCACAGATTTTACTGTACATAGTTTTAGAACAAGCATTTCTTTCTCAAGAATTCACATGTATTTCCTGTAAGTATAGCTTTATAGACTTCATTTATTTCTATGCTGTTGTTTTCGTTTGTTTCTCTCAGATGTGTATGGAGCTTTTGTGAGAACCTAAAGGGATGCTAAAACCGCGTAACCTTGAATAATAAAAAAAAAAAAGCTCTGTCAAGCACTCTATTCAGCGTACGAGCTGCAGACGCAGCAAAACTTAACTGAGAAAATAAAATAAAATCTAGATTTTATTAACAAGGTACTTGACCTCAGAGCAGTTCACAATGTGAACAGTTCACAGTTCACATTTAGTTCACAAAGCCCTCGGATAACAAACTCTTTCCTATGTGACAACTGGAATGTAGGTTTACTATTAGAGGAACTGATGCCTTTGTGCCATGAAAGGAATGTTTCTTTGCCATGCATTGATGAAGCTTTTCCCCATTATTTGCAGTAAGGTGGGTTTGTGTCAGCGGATGAGTGTTCACAAGGGCTTTGACACACCGAGTACTCGCCACTGGCTTTCATGGTTCAGGTGTTGTAAATTGCCAAAGCACAGGAGACGTCGCATCTCTGAGTGCAGCAAAATATCTCACGATGTGCCTTCGGTCTTTATGTGGTTCTCTGTTACGGATCATGGTATGTGGCAATATGCACAGTGCCTTAACTTACAGATGTTACAGAATTTAAACTTTATTATTAAACTGTAATAAAGTTGCAGTTTTGTGACTTTATTAGTTGATTGAACTAAAACAAATGTTTTGTCATCCATCGTTATTAGAGTGCTAATGCATAAATTGTGCATTGAAAAGCTGAATGAGATTGTTATTTATAAAACCAATAAATACACAATTTCCAAATGCTGGTTTCTGGTATCCAGGCTAAAAATAACTTGGCTGTGGAGAATGTTTATTGCTCTGCTCTCTGTTTCTGAGATGAGGCTATTTTTGTCTCCAAAGACATTACTCTCTGTGCTTACATTTGAGAAAACCAAAGAAATAATCAGATTTGTCTGTCAATTGTTTATGGATTTTAAAGAAAAGGGGGAGAAGATCATTGATCTTAGTTGGGAAAACTGTCTTTGTAATAGATAAGTTATTTGTAAAAAAAAAAAAAAAAAAAAAATGTAATAAAAAATGAAACAAGAAATAAACACCGTCTCCTTTGCTGGCGTTTTTCTTTAGATTTTAACAAGGGCTGTTCTTCTGGCTTCAGGTTGAATTTAAACTGGAAAATATCGCACATCCCATGGTAATGCACCACACCACGGATAAACGCTTAAATTTCAGAAAACTCAAAGCTGTATCCTAATAATTTATTTTAGCGTTAAGAAAATTAATCTCGAGACGGTTGATATGCAGGTATTGCTCTGGGGCTGACCAGGAGCCCCAACCCAAGTTGGAGGCATCTGTTGTAACCACCTTCCTTCTGGGGGTCAATCCCAACTGAACGCCTGGTTGAAACAGAAGAGAAGTTGTCCAGGGAGCCACTGCTCTGGTCTATCCTGACGTAAAGCCATCCCAGGTGCCAGGCGTGGGATGGAACACAGGCTTTGAGCCCAAATTTGAGAGGCCACATGTGAAGCAGGCCTAGAGCAAGTACAGAGGTGGTGGCCACCAAAATCATGAACGAGTCAGTCTGTTTGTTCATTATCTGGCTCGGCTCGGTGTTCATCTTCAGTTCTCTCTTCACAGCAGTTCAGTCAGTGTACTGTTTGAGTACATGAATTACTCCGGGATATTGGTTTATTGGTTTATTATACACCCGGAAGAGAAGACAATGCTGCATAAAGTCATAATTTGTGTTATTTTTGGACCAAAATGTATTTTCGATGCTTCAAAAAATTCTAACTGACCCTCTGATGTCACATGGACTACTTTGATGATGTTTTTCTTACCTTTCTGGACATGGACAGTATACCGTACACACAGCTTCAATGGAGGGACTGAGAGCTCTCGGACTAAATCTAAAATATCTTAAACTGTGTTCAGAAGATAAACTGAGGTCTTACTGGGTTGGATCGACATGAGGGTGAGTCATTAATGACATAATTATGATATTTAGGTGAACTAAACCTTTAAGTATTATCTATGGGGCTGTGTGGGCCTTTTACCCCGTGTGTGGGGTAAAAGGCCCCTCTTGCCACCTCATACATTTATAGGATTTTTAAACAAAACAAATAACTTGAATTATTTTACACCAATTAATTTAAATCAGTTTCTCCATTAATAGTCAATACAAACATTTTTTATTATATTTTTTATTTATTATTTTGTATGTATTATTTTGTAATATAATATATTTTAGGTGCAGTGAATAGCGCAGTTTTTCTTAACCACTTCAGCTGTTATTTTGATTTTTTGAGAATTAGGCATATGCAATATTTTATCAATATTTCAGAAACTGCATTTGAGTATTACCAGTATTGAATTTAATGGATTTCATTACGCGGGGGACATGACACCCCACTTTATATCACAAAAATTTGTCCCCTGCACTTTCTCTTCTGTTCAATTTTGAAACATTTTTACTAGCCTATTTAAAATAACTTTTCTATTGGAATATATTTCCAAATGTAATTTATTGAGATTTTAAAGTTGAATTTTTAGCATCATTATTCCAGTCACATGCACTATCCTTCAGAAATAATTCTGATATTCTTATTTGCTGCTAAAAAAAACACATTATGATATTGTTGAAAACAGTGGAGTAGAATTTTTTCAGGTTTCTTTGATGAATAGAAAATTCAGAAGAACAGCATTTATCTGAAATAGAAATCTTTTGTAAAATTATGTCTTTATCATCACTTTTGTTCAATTTAAAGAATCCTTTATTTTTTTGTATTTTTATATTTATTTTGCTTTTTTGAACACAAAACAATCCAATCTCGATTAAAACAATTGACAGTAACAAATGACCCTCCCACCCTTCCCCAAAAATAAAATAAAATACACAAATAAAAATCTAATTAAATATATACATATTTAGGGTTTAGACACATGAGATATCCTAGACTTTACCTTCACACTTAAGGAGACAAAGAATGTTTGACGTTATATTTATCTCTTTATACCATTTTCTCAATAAATGCAAGAAAAGAACCCCATATTTTCATATACAGATCAAGGCGTCCTGAGACTCTAAATATCACACGTTCATAGCTAGCAATATTGCACATGAGTTCCAGCCATTCATCAAACGAAGAGGGCGTAACAGATTTCTAATGTCTCAGAATGATTCTACATCCGGACACCATAGCTAGACGACACCATTTCTTTTGTTGTCAGGAGAGGCCCGTATCTTCTGGGAAAATACCCAACATACAGAGACCAGGATTTTTGTGTAATGTTAGGCTGAAGATGTTATTAACGAGATGTACAATCTTTTCCCATAGTTCTTTAACCTTATCACATTCATACAACATATGAACCATAGTACCAGTATCGGCATTACATCGCCAGCACAGATCATCATTTCTTAGTTTAAGTCTAGCCATCCTGGTTGGAGTCCAGTAACATCTGTTAAAAATTTTATAGCTTATAAGTTCGGACTGAATTTCACGGACACAAGTATGCCATTTAGATACAACCTGCTTCCACCTTTCATCCTTAATTGTTTCCCCCCGATCTCTTTTTTTTTTAAGTCCATTTTTAATTTTAAGTCCACTTAAATTAGGTGCATTAGCATCTCTAATTAAGGCATAGAAAGCTGAACAACCTCCTTTTTTATGACTAATTGTAACAAAGGTGCATTGCATATCTGTTGGTGGGTCATGCGCATTTCTAATAGTCACAAGGAGACAATGTCTTATTTGCAGGTATTTCCAAAAGTCATTGTTAGGCAGGTTATACTTTTGTTTCAAATGATTAAATGATACCACATGTTCTCTCTCCTTCATAAAGATTGTCCAAGAACCAAATCCCTTTATTGGCCCACTGTGTCCAGTAGAGAGGCTTCTTATCTATTTGTAATTTAGTATTATACCAGATCGAGGCTTTAGATGTTAGCCATGGGGTTTGTTTAAAGTTTTGGTGATACAATTTCCAGCTTTCTCTAACAAACCTCAGAACAGGATTCTGGTCAGGTATTGGTCGGGCAAGTTGTGTCAAGAAAGCCTCTTTTGGAAAAGGGGCCAACATTTCCTTTTCAATAGGGACCACATTAGGCGCCATATTCATTTTAGTCCACTGCGAAAGTGAAAACGACCAATGATACCAATCAACTCTGGGCAGAGAGAGCCCACCCGAGCTTTTATCAGAATATAATTTGGTACAATTAAAAAGGGGTTTCTTTCCTTGCCAAATAAAGGATTCAACATTTTTATTGTATTCCTTCAGAAGTGATAGACCATATATGACAGGAAGTTAATTTTGGGAACAATTATCATTTTAACAAGATTAATTCGACCCAAAATAGAAATTGTAAGTTTGCTCCAATTCTGTAATACATTTTGGATCTCTTGAATAACTGGTTGAAAGTTAACTTGCATAATTTTATCTAATCCAGGTACAAGTTTGATTCCCAGATAAACTAACCCAGATGAGACCCACTTAAATGGCCATTGTACATCTAACATATTATTATGGTTTTTAGACAGAGGCATTATTTCTGATTTACTCCAATTAATTTTATAACCTGATATTTGGGAAAAGTTATCAACTAAAGAGCACATTGTGGGTACTGTTATTTGTGGGTTACTAGAGATAAGTAAAATATCGTCAGCATACAGAAGTATTTTATGCTCCTGCTGACCAGCCACAATGCCCTTAATATTTGGGTTACTGCGTATAGCTAAAGGCTCTAATACCAACGCAAAAATGAGGGGTGAAAGGGGGCACCCCTGTTTTGTGCCCCTATGTAACTTAAATCGTGATGATGTTATGCCATTACACAACACTGAGGCTTGGGGTCCAGTGTATAATAATTTAACCCATTTAGTAAATACTGATCCAAACCCAAATCTTCTAAGGGTCTCAAATAAGAAACCCCACTCAACCCTGTCAAAGGCCTTCTCCGCATCCAGGGATAAGGCCATGACAGGGTCTGAGACATCTCTAGCTTTCCACATGAGATGTAATAGTTTTCTCATGTTATCCGCCGAAGACCTAGTCCTAATAAATCCAACTTGGTCTGGATGTATAATGGTTGGTGTGACGAGTGGGGCGGGGCCGAGGGACATGGGAGCGAGGCCGGTGGAGTGATTGGAGATGAGCTACACCTGTTCGACCCACCGGTCTCGAGGCCCACGGAGGAGATGGAAGGATATAAAACTGGAGCGACGACAATGAAGGACGAGAGAGGACCAGGCCTGGGCGTTATTTTAGGTTTTGGTTTCATTTTGTGCGCACCAGTCGTCCGTGAGGGGCTGGTGCGCTGTTTTGTGTTTATTTTTGAATTATTAAATGTTATTTGATTGTCCGCCGGTTCCCGCCTCCTTCTTCCCGACGATTAGGAAGTTTAATTCATTACAGTTGGTAATATGTTTTCTAACCTTTTTGTGAGTACTTTGGCCAAGATTTTCCCATCCACGTTACCGAGTGAAATGGGTCTGTAGTTTGCACAATATTGCGGGTCTTTCCCTTTCTTGTGAATAAGAGTGATTACACTGGTTCTCGTAGTCTCTGGAAGTTTACCAGTTATCAAAGCATTCTGAAAGACTAAGAGTAATTTAGGTGCTAAAAAATCTGATTTTTTTTTTATAGAAGTCGGAAAGGAAGCCATCTTCCCCTGGGGAACGACCCGATTTGAGATCTATCGTCTATCGACCCGATTTATCGCCAAAAATAGAAGGAATAAAGTTCTCTATACTAAGCTGCTTGACTCTGTGTGCCAAATATATTCCTGCTTTCTCACCTTTTTCATAATAATTTAGTTTTGTACAAAAAAGGGCAAATTCAGCTTTTTTTTGTATAATATCATTTAGCTCCAATTTCAGACTGTTCAATTTATTAAAAGTTAAAGGATCCGGATGACTATAATGTTGTTTTTTCAGAGACCTAATTGTTTCTTCCAATTTAATTAGTTTTTCACTTTCCAAACGCTTACGTGGCGAACAATGCTGAATAAGCCTGCCCCTCAAGAAAGCCTTAAAGGCATCGCATGTTATACCAGGGTCAGAAACAGAGCCCTCATTATATAACCAATATTCATCCATTGCTGTTTATATAAAGGAACATGAGGTCTCATTTTGCAATAAATAATTGTTAAAGCGCCACCTTGTGTTTTTCCTATTGTTCGCGGCCATAATGACTACGTCTACTGGAGCGTGATCTGAGAGAACAATATTCCCAATTGAAGCAAACTGAACCTGACTCACCAATTGTTTTGAAATTAGAATATAGTCAATCCTTGAGTATGACTGATGGGGATGGGAGAAGAATGTGAAATCTTTCTCTGGGGGATGCAGTGTACGCCATATATATATCAAGCCACATTCAACCATCACAGTGTCTATTGATGAGTGCAATATTGGAGTGGCCTGTTTGTTACTAGACTTATCAAGGTCTTTATTTCTAACTTGATTAAAATCACCACCTAGTATTATGTTATAATTGCCAATATTTCTAATAATTTTGCAGATTTCATTAAAGAAATCTGGAGACATTACATTAGGGGCGTAGATATTCATTATAGTATATTTCTGTCCTTCTAGGCTAGAGTCTAAGGGTATCAATCTGCCGTCTTGGTCATTATGTGTTTTATGGACTTTAAAGTCTAGGCCTTTTTTGATCAAAATAGCGACACCTCTACTCCTCGTATTAAATGTGCTTGAGTATACCTGACCAATCCAACCCCGTTTAAATTTCTCAGATTCCTCAGCACTGAGGTGGGTTTCTTGCAGCATAGCTATATCTGATTTGTTTTGTTTGAGATATGTGAGAATTTTTTTTTACGTTTAATTACGTGGACTTACTCATCGAGTTAACTCTGTTAACACTTCACTCTCCTGTGGATGTCTCCCGATTCTGATACTTCACTTATTTTTCCACAAACTTAGAAAGCATAACTAAATAATAACATTTTGCAGTTCAACGAATACTTACTGTAGTGACTTAACCATATAGTCTATAGCTATAGAAAAGAGGAAATTTGTCCGAAATGACGAAAACCGAAATGACGAAACCGAATGCCCTCCTTATACAACGCTTGTTTTACCGGGTTAAATGCGGCACGCTTCTTAGCAAGGGCATTTCTCAGATCTGGATATATCCTCAACATAATCCCCTTGAACTTAACCTCATGTTGCCTGGCCCATCATAAGGTGAGCTCCCGGTAGTGGTGGAAATTATGATTCTTTCAAGAGATTCGTTCATTTTCAGTTCATTCACCAAAATGATTCGTTCAGATTCGTTCACTGATTCGTTCAGTGACCATTTCTTCGTATGACACAAAATATGCCAGCAGATGGTGAAAAAGAGTGTCTTAAGTCAACAAACGTATTCACTTGTTACAAAAACTGATTTGGCTTTATTAAAATGTGTGCATAACCGTATTTAATATATAAAGTCTATTTAAGTTGTTCAAATGAATAAAGCACAAGGTTTTCTTGCATAATTAGCATTTTAATTGTTTGGTCAGACAGTTCATATATCATATATTCACATTCATAAATCGGGGATTAAACGTGGAGTTCTTTATGCTAAATATCAAAACAAGCGTATGTGCACGAGATTGACATGCTAAATGGCCAACTGACCCGGTTTACTCTCATTAATATTGTTCACGAACGAGATAAGCTATGTACCAGTTCATTTCATTCACGAACGACATATATCCGTTCATTTAACTTGTTCACGAACGACATGTGTACCGTACTAAATCATTCAACTCGTTCACGAATGACATGGGTTTCAGTTCAGTCATTTCATTCACGAACGGCATTTGTCAGTTCATTAAATTCGTTTCGCGAACGACGTGTACCAGTTCAGTCATTTCGTTCACGAACGATCTCGTTCAGACTCATAAGAAACTGTTCAATGAAGGGCGAATTCATTCACTACATTCAACAAATCACATGCTGCGTCACATCTCATACTCGAAGGCTATTGGCTCGAGGTTGAGTAACTCTTTGACAGGATGAAACTAATGCTAATAGCGCTGCTAATAGCGCCGCGCTGCTGTGGAGAAAGGAATTTCAGTGAACGAGAAATATGAGTCAGTGGATTACGTGAATGAGAACGATTCGTTCACCTAAAAGATTCATTCAAAAAGAACGATTCATTCACGAACGACACATAACTAGCTCTCGGTCAAGATAACGCTGAAAACACAGCACAAATGCACCCGCGGGTTTACCGGCCGCAGGTTTAAGACCGGGAGAGCGGTGTGCTCTCTCTAAGGGTGGTGGACTTGTTAATACCTCAGGCATAACTTCAGCCAACATCTCCGATACAAATACAGTGGAATCCTTGTCCTTCTCGCTCCACTGCGGGACGTTCAAGATACGCAGGTTAGAACGGCGGGATTGGTTCTCCAGATCGTCAAACGCTCCATTAACAGGCTGTTTTGAACTTTAAGGGAGGTGATGCTAGATTCCGCCACCACAAGACGTTCAAAATTTTCACCATCAATGACTTCTGTTGATGTCAGTCGACTCTGGAAGGAATTTACCGTGTTGTGCAAGGCATCAACCGACGTTTGCAGAGGTTTTACTGAGTTCAGTATCAGGGCAGCCATGTCCTCCTTAAGTACTTCTCGTTGCTTGGCCAGTTCAGAAACAAGTTTAGTCATTGACAAGGAGTCGTTGATCATTCCCTCCTCAACTTGATTTTCTTCTTGAGACGAAGTCGCCATCATGCTCGCTAATTTACTAGCTGCGCTAGCCTTTTTAGATTGCGATGTAACGTTTTTCTGTTTAGCGTTACTCATTGTGCTCAGGTTAGTTTGGGACTCCTTCTTTATTTGTTAAATCGTTAAAAAAATAGACTTTTGAATGGTATAAGCTTTTGAATGGTATATGGTATAATGTTGTGAAAGCTTTTTGTTTCACATAAATGCAGATTTTTGGATACTTCTATTCATCAAAGAATACTGAAAAATTTACTCATCTGTTTTAAAAATTGATCATCAGCAAATCATCATATTAGAATGATTTCTGAAGGATGTGACACTGAAAACTGGAGGAATGATGCTGAAAATACAGCTTTGATCACAGGAATAAATTACTTTTTACAAAAAATTCTAATAGAAAACAGTTATTTTAAATAGTAAAAATATTTCACAATTGCTTTTGCTGTACTTTGGATCAAATAAATGCAGGCTTGGTGAGCAGAAGAGACTTATTTTAAAACATTAAAAATCTTATATAAAAAAAACACTGATGACTGGTAGGCTATATTGATTACAGAAATGTTATATTGTTTTATTGTTATATTGTTTTATATTATTTTGTAATGTTATGTGTGTATGTGTGTGTGTATATATATATATATATATATATGTGTGTGTGTGTTTGTGCGCGTGTGTGTGTGTGTGTGTGTGTGTGTGTGTGTGCGCGTAATTTCTGTCCCCCTCACTTCTGAAAAGATGGCTATGCCCCTGCACGTCTCTATTGAGTGAATGTGCAAATGTTTAATGTTAACAGGTTTTACTATGTTAAAACATTTAACAGGTTTTATTAAAAAAGAAAAGCTGAGACAAATTCATTCTTAATTTAAAAACTCTTTAAAAACCAGTGTAATGCATTTTTTATCAATATTTCAGAAACTGCATTTGAATATTACCAGTATTGAATTTAATGGATTTCAAGTCCATTAAACACGACTGTCTAAAACGGTTAAATTTTTTAAAACCTACACATTCAAAACATCATTATTACTCTGACATTTCTTTATGTAAATATTAAGTGTAAGTGAAATGGTAAGTACAGTAAGGACTTTCATGATGTTATGTGCTGGGGGTGTGAATTTCAAAGGTGCTTGATTTAATAAAATAGTGCTTTATAAAGTCCTTGAATCTGGTGTTCATTTTTATTGTTTTCCAAATGAAGGGGGGAGGGGGGTTACAGACATATCCAAAATCATATGCGACTACGAAAAAAAAAAAAAAAACACTTGTAAGACAATACATAAAATCCATACATAAAAGGTGTTTCACAACAATGATGGTCTAGGTGTTGACCCTGTTGATGAAAAAGAGTTCCAAGCTTTTAGAGACACTGGTTGCGCCTTATTAAGCCGCGCAGTTGTATGTTCAAGGTTGACAATGTTGACAAGACTATGGATCAAGAATGATTTCATACATATCCGGAAAGAACCAGATTTTCTAAATTGTTTTCTTTGCAGAGGTAAACCCAGAAAATACCATTTTGAGCTGGATTTGCTTTAGATTTATATCCGAATTATCCTTAAAGAGACAGAATCCAGGATTGGGAACATAAAAAATTTCAAGTATATCCGCTAAAACTGAATTTACATGCAAACAGAACTTAGAGATCCTAAAGACAATCCTAAAAGCCTGAGACAATCCTAAAATGTGTAAAAATGTTCCAGGTGAAGCAGTGTTACATATGACAGTTGTGATAGGTTGTAATTTCATCTGTAATCTCTTATAAGGTGTGATGTAGGTTCTATGTATGATTTTGAAGTGAATTAGTTGGTGAGCTAGGCTAGGTTCTTAGAAGATTGCACAATATTCTCTCCCAATCTAGGTTTATATTTAAACTCCCCAACTCCCTGTTCCATATGGATTCAGTTGGTAAACCCTTAGCGCTATGCTGAATCAGTGCGCTATATATTAAAGAGACAGAAGGTCTACTCAGTAATGGTCCAATCCATTGAAACAGTTTTCATAGGGGAGGCCGTAGATTGCCTAATGGCTTGTGCTAGAGGTTCCAGAGACAGACAAAACAAAAGTGGCGAGAGTGGACACCCCTGTCTTGTACCATGCTTCAGGGTAAAAGGAGAGGAGATTGTCACCTGTTAGAACACTTGCTAAAGTAGGGTAACCATATGAGCCATTTTCCCAGGATGCGTCCTTGCCAGGATTTTTATATTGCCTAAAATATCCAGATTTTGGCTGTTTGTGCTGTGCAGCTCGATCATTGTATGAAATTCCTAAGAGCTATAGAGTCAAGTCAAGTCACCTTTATTTATATAGCGCTTTAAACAAAATACATTGCGTCAAAGCAACTGAACAACATTAATTAGGAAAACAGTGTGTCAATAATGCAAAATGATAGTTAAAGGCAGTTCATCATTGAAATTCAGTGATGTCATCTCTGTTCAGTTTAAATAGTGTCTGTTCATTTGTTTGCAATCAAGTCAACGATATCGCTGTAGATGAAGTGACCCCAACTAAGCAAGCCAGAGGTGACAGCGGCAAGGAACCGAAACTTCATCGGTGACAGAATGGAGAAAAAAATGGGAAAATGGCTAATATGGTCACCCTATGCTAAAGGTGAGTGGTATAGCGCCTTGATCATTACTATAAAATAGACATTTTGCAGCTCTATGTAGTTCATCCAGCTCTAATGCAGCTTCCAGATAATCTTGGTCAGTTTGTTTGAAGCAGGGAAGTTCTAGTTTGTCAAGAAAATGTTTACTGGTACCATCATCATCAGAAATTTCTGATTTGTATAAATATTAATAAAATCTTAAGAATGTGTTATTAATGGCCTGAGGATTAGTGGTACTTTTGCCCTCGGCTGTATTTATTGCTGTAATGTGAGCTTTTGTTTCACATTCTTTAAGCATAAGAGCCAATAGGTGACTAGGCCTCTCTGCTTCAAAATAGTACTTTTGTCTGGTTCTATGCCATATAAATTCTGCTTTTGATATGACCATTGTATTGTATTCATCTTTTAAAGAGGCCCGCAGTTTAGACTGATCATCTGAAAAGCTATGTTTTTGTAGATTCTCTAATGATTATATTTTGTTTTCAAGATTTGTGATCTGAAAAGCTTTTGTTTTAGCTAAAGTTGAGGAGAATGAAATACAGAAACCACGGATAAAACACTTTGTGGCCTCCCATAAAACTTGTGGATTAGAGCAATCCTTTGTGTTAGTATCTAAAAAATCCTTTAGTTGTACTTTTAGTGAACTAAGAAATCCGGAGTTAGTTAGTAAAGATGTGTTTAAACGCCATCTGGGGGCCTTTGTCTTAATGTTGCATAAAAGTGCAGAGGGATCAGATAATAGAATTGGCTTAGAATTGGCTTAGAAATTACGATATTAATGATAAGATATTAAGATATTAATGGACTTATGTCCTGTAATAAGTGTTGGGTTAAGAAAGATATAATTTATCCGGGAATTTCTTTTCATGTCTATTGGAGAAAAATGTTTAATCAGTAGTATTTTGTATACGCCAGATATCCACAAGATTTAAATCTTTGAGAAGCGACTTCAGTAAGGTAGATGAAGGATTGCCTATTGCATCTGAATTAGATTTAGAAACAAGTGCAAACAATCAACTATGTTGATTGGTTCACCCCTTCAAGCGAGTGAACAATGCGAGTCAAGTTAGGAATTTTACATCACATTCACGATAGCCCATCGGGCAGAGCGGGGATATATTTTGGAGCACGACTGGAAAACACAATAGCCCCAGGATGTCGGGCTAGGGATTTTAGGAGCCCTGCACCTCAGATCTATCCAGTTTGTGAAACATTGGTTTCCACACTGGTTTCGTTCAACAAAATAAATTATTATTTTAAAAGATTGACTCAAAAGAATCATCTGTTCACGAATCGGAAGATTATCTATTATTGAATATCTCGAATAAATAAGGACTTAAAGTTCATCTGTACAGCACATAAAGCTATCGTTCAAGTTTATAAACTTCTATTTCATGCATGATTCCTATTGATCTGTTAACTGAATGCAAAGTGAGACTTTTTGGTCCAAGTCCGCCCCTGTATTAGGTGTTAAGTTATCTAAGATTATTCCGCCATGTCCACTAAATTGCCTTCTCTGGTGTGAGGAGGATCCCCATGGTTGTTTTCTTTGGTCGGGTTTGAGGCTGCATCAGTAGCACCACCGTCTCGCCATACAGGTGTAGAGGTGGACCTCCGCAGAAAAGAGTTGATAAAATCTTCAGCGGGCTGGTAGAGTTGAACAACTTCCTTTTGCCTTTATACTGTAGTATTATGCATCCAAACCCTCCACTGCTTCTGATAAGCCAATAAGCCTTACATTATTTCTTCGTTCCCTGTCCTCCAGGTCTGTCAACTTTGTAGTGAGCTGGTCAAGCTGTGTCTTTAGTTCGATAACCGATCGCCTGTCCTCTCGTGCAGCCATCTGAACAGATTCCACATGGTCTTGAGTCCGTTTAGTAGATTTGGCTACCTTCTCAAGTTCACTGCTAATCTTCTTCACTGTTTCATTAGTCTTTTGGATTTCCATTCGCAAGTCACATAGTGCTGGGAGCAGAATGGATTACACAGCTTCCCTGACAGTGGAGGCTACTGCCACATCTAGACCACATTGTTTTTCTTGGAGGGCTAGCTTTATGCCATTAGCAAAAGCTGCATTGAGTTCTTCCTTGGAGATGGCAGAATCCTTGAATTTTTTCTTTATAGGCGATTGTTCATTTTCCCTTTTCTGTGCTTCTTTGCTTGGGGAAGGATTCATGATGAGATAGATGTTGAAGTATTTGAAGTGTGTTAAAGGATTATTGAAAAAATAAGAATAAGGATATAAATAAGAAAGGATGTGACGTCCCCGATCTGAGAGATACTGCCAGTCGCTGAATAGTCAGGGATCGTTATGGTGTAATCCATGCCCACATCTGGGCAGAGTCTAAGATCGTCCCCAGAAAGACAGCCGCTGTCTGGGTGACCAGTGACACTTTTTGCGGGTTGATCTTCAACCCAGGTGCTCAAAGTGGCTGAGTAACAGTGACTAATTCCTGTTGCGATCTGGCTAGTACCAGCAAATCGCCGAGATATTTCAATATGCGGATTCCCATCTTTCTCAGAGGGGAAAAAAGTTATCTATGCATGTTGCGGCAAACTGCCCGTTACCCCGCCTTCCCTCATTCGTACCAGGTGAAGCAAATCCACTATCTGTTTACGCTTGCCTGGGCTGAATAAAGCAGCGCACCGGTTTAATTATTGTACACACGGGGAACTGACGCTACGCAAAGAGCAGTGCTGACTCAAAGAAAAACTATTATTCAAGCTTGATATCACTGTGGGGAAGCAGGTACTCACCAAAGAACTCTGAAGTGAAAGCCGGTTTTTCACCTACATAGCTTAATGCTATAAGCCAATAAATGGATGAAAGAAATTCACAAGGCCTATTCATTGAGTGGAATCCAGTTTAATTCTTCAAATAGTGAGACCTATCTTTTTCAAGTGTGGGAGAGCGCATAGTTAAAGAAAACACTTGACAGTGAAAAACCGCCGCCAGGATTGGAGGCTTTCACCTGGAGGCCTGGAAGAAAAAAGGTAAACTGCTGTGGTGTCATTCCAAAGTGTGCATCATTATTCCGCCGTTCCAACTGGAGGGTATGGCGGAAACAAAGCCATTGGAGCAGCTTAAAGCTGAAAGAACCAGTGCAAAAAGACTCTTCTCTCGGCTCATCAATTCCATTTCAAGAACCCATATGGATATGGGGGATGAAGAGCTCAGAGAAAGCCTCAACAACCTTTCACTTCAAGCCACAAAAGTCATGGAGGCAAATGAGGATGTGGAGGCTGCTTTCATTATGGAAGGTGAGGCTGAGCAGGATGCAGAGGATGTGCCAGCATTAAGTACACAACAAAAGGCTGACCTAGAGAAGACTGCAAGAGAATGTGATCAGAAACTGAATGAGAGCAAAGATCTAATTCTAAAGACTCTCTGGACCAGTTTTGGGGATCCCCAAATGTCCCTGGCTTTCCAAGTGGCAGAGGCGGAATGTGACCGGGTCTTTTCTGTTCAACCCTGTGCGAACCTGGAAGCATATGATTTCATGCTGAGCCACCTGGGAGGATTGGTTAAAGCTGCAAGAGATGCGCATACCCGGTGGAATCGTTGGGCCCCTTCTCCTAAGCAGAAAGATTTTAACAGTCGGCTGAGGGAGCTTGAGATTTGTCTCCCCAAGCTGGTTTCCAAAAAATCTAAATTTATTCAAGCAAAATTCAAGCAGGATTCTGAGAGCGAAGCAGGTATAGCCCACAGTTCTCCAAGGCCAGCAATCAAGTTGAAACCTACTTCCCTTCCCAGGTTTGCTGGAAGCTAGTGGGAAGCTCTGCAGAGGCAAGGCGAACCAACCAGGTCAAAAGAGGTGAAGAAATTTCAGCTGCTGGATAGTCTTGACGATAAAGTGGCAAAAGAGTTTCGACTGAAAGCTTATAGTTCAGCAGAAGAAATATTCCGTGTCCTGGAGAATCGCTTTGGAAATAGAGCTGCTATTGCCCTCAAAATTGTGGAAGAGTTGCAAGCAATGCCACCAGTAAAAGGTCACCAAGCCAGGAAAATAGTGGAGCTGATTCAAACGGTTGAAAAGGCCCTGTATGACCTAAGTGAGCTTGGAGACACCGGTGCCATGAAGAATCCCTTGGAGAGCAAACTCCCAGAGTCACTAAAGAAGGAATGGCTGGTTTATATTGCTGGTTAGGAAAATGTTGTTGCACCACACACACGTTTCGATAAGCTCCTTGAATTCCTTAAAGAGCAAGAGGCAATATATGAGCAGCTGGAGCAGTTAAGAGAAGATGAACCGAGCAGGAAGGATACCAGGTCTGATCCGAGGCATGCTAGAACAAGAGCCACCAACGTGAGCAGTGACCCAGCAGGTTGTATTGTCTGTGGAGACAGTAAACACAAGAAGAAGCTGTATTTCTGTAGGAAATTTAAGACCCTAAAACCTTCAGAGAGAAAGGATATGGTAAGCAGGCTCAGAGCATGCAACCGGTGTCTGGAAATCCATGATAGTGGTGCATACTGCAAAACCACTTACCTGTGCAGAAATGTGGAATGCAAAGACCAACAAAATCCTGAGCACCATTTTTACCTGTTTTCATATGCTGAAACCAAAAGTAATCCCTAGAGAAGAACAAAGTCTGGCTCCGTGGGAGGTGGAAAGGGCACAGAGGCTCAGGAGGAATTCCTCTCCAAGCTGTTACCTGAATTGGCTCAGCACTGTCGAGATGCATTCTGCAATTCAGCATCCAGGACCTTCAACTCCGTGGCAAGTGAGCAGGGGCTACTAGCAGAAAGTGGTTTGCATGAATTTCCTGTCATCATGATGCTATTGCAAGTAACGGCCAATGCAGGACAAAGAGTTGGAACATTGATTGACCTGGCCTCGGATACAAATTACATCACCCACAAGGCTGCTAAGGAATTAAACCTTCGAAGTGAAGACGTAACTTTGGTGGTCCATGGAGTTGGCGGGATGAAGGTATCAGTTGAAACGAAGCGGTACCTACTGAAGATCAGAGTTCGCACCCCCAGAGGTACTCTTAAGTCACACCAGTTAGTGTGTTATGGACTTGACAGTATTGCAGAGATCCATCGGCATGTGACAGCCAAAAAGCTGCAAAGAATATTCCCTGACATTCCACTGCATGAATTGGTAAGACCCCAAGAAATCCAACTCCTTATAAGCCACAAGGAAGGACAACTGGTGCCCCAGAAGATTCGTGTAGTTGGAGATCTTGTCCTCTGGAATGCTCCCCTGGGGATAACTATTGGAGGTGCTCACCCTGACCTTTTTGAAGAGCTTGCTGTAACTGCACATATGTCAAAAACTCATTTTGCACGTTCAATGAGGACTGCGGCAGTCAAGTACGAGGAGTTCACCTGTAAAGGTCCAGCTACTCCTCAGTCTCCTGTGTATCCCACTGTTCAATCAAGCACTGCAGCCATAAAGCGAGATTTCCTGGAATGGTGGAAGTGGGACAGTACCGGAGCCGCTTGTGAGCCCAAGTGTGGAGGTTGTCGCTGCGGAAATTGCCAGCCAGGGGGCAAAGAAATTACACTTGCTGAAGAAAGAGAAGTGGAAATGGTGAAAAATGGCTTGACATATGTAAATGGAGATGAGCACTGTGAGGAACCACACTGGCATGCTAAGTACCCATGGACAGAGGATCCAGCTTCCCTGCCAAATAACAGAAGGGCTGTCGAACCAACATTCCTCAGGACAGAAAAACGGCTGGCAAAGGAACCAGAATGGAAAGCTGCCTACGCAGCGCAAGTGCATGACATGGTCCATCGCAAAGCAGCAGTAAAGTTGTCAAATGAGGAGATTGAAAGCTGGACTGGGCCAGTGTGGTATGTCAGCCATCTAATCGCTCCAAACCCTCACTTTGTCACAACCCCTGTAAGGCTAGTCTGGAACAGCAGTCAAAAGTTTAGAGGTTTGAGCTTGAATGACCTGTTCCTCAAAGGTCCAGATGTGCTCAACCCCATTCGTGCTGTTCTGTTGAGGTTTCGAGCTGGAGCCTTTGCTGCCTTGGGTGACATACGGAAAATGTATAACTCTATCTGGCTGGAAGACACAGAAGTCCATCTGCACAGATTCCTCTGGCGTGACTCTGGAGAAGATGAAATTGAAGCAGTGTTGTATCTGCGTCGGAGCTGCAGTCAAGGTATAACTGTAAGGCTTGTTGAATCTAAGGCCAAACTAACCCCCCTCGACCATAACGGTGATGCCGTAAAAGCAGAAGTGTGCGGAGCTGTCTTTGCTGCCCGATTAAAAAAATATTTCCAAAGACATTGCAGGGTTCCAGTTGAGAAGTGGTATCATCTTGTTGATAGTCAGACCGTTTTAGGGGCAGTGCAGCGCGAAAGTTATGGTTACCAAACCTTCTTTGCGAACCGAATTGGGGAGATTCAAAGCAGCACCAACGTCCAGGATTGGTGGTGGATTCCAGGTCAAATTAATATCGCAGATATCATCACAAGAGGAGCTGGACCAAAGGATTTGGATGAAGACTCTGAGTGGCAGTCAGGTCCAAAGTTCCTCAGTTTACCAGTGAACGAGTGGCCAATTAAATCTGCTAAAGATGTTGCTGCTGCAGCCAGAGAAAACATCACAAAGATTCAGAAGAAAGCTTTTGTTGCAGCACTTACCAGAGCTCAGTTGAAGAAACAAGAGCCGGAAGAAAATCTGAGTTTAATCCAGACAGAGCCGAGTAGACCACCTGGTGGAACAGTAGTTCAAGAGTTAATTGATGTGAAAAGATTCAGCAATCTAGCACGGTTGATAAAGACGGTGGCATTGGTCTGGAGAGCTGCAAAAAAGTTTCTTCAAGTCAAGACAATGGACAAACTAAAGTGGGAGGCGGTATCATCAGCTGGTATTATCACTCTCAAAGAAAGAGAAGATGCATTCAGAGACCTCTGCTTAGCAGTGTAAATAGATGTGATCTTCTCAAACACCACAATAGATCGACTGGTTGTTTACAGGGACATGGCAACTGGACTTTTGGTGTGTGGTGGCAGAGTTCAAGTCTTTAAGGAACACTTCAAAACTGTTCCCCTCTTGCCCTTTGATGCCTGGATCGCAACCTTGTTGGCTTGTGAGGCTCATGAGGAGGCTCATGATGGAGTGGCGGGCACCTTGTTGAGGATGAGAAGCAAAGCATGGGTTTTGAGAGGAAGAAGAGTTGCCCAAAAAGTCGTTGATCGATGCATCTTCTGCAAAAAAACAAAGGCCAGAGTATGTCAACAAATTATGGGTAAACTACCTGAAGAGAGAATGAGACCTGCTGCACCATTTGAGTTCACTGCCATTGACCTGTTCGGACCCTACCAAGTAAAGGATGATGTCAAGAGAAGAGCATCAATGAAAGTTTGGGGAGTTGTCCTTTGCTGTATGGCAAGTAGAGCTATTCATGTAGAGCTAGCCAATTCTTTTTCTACAGAGAGCTTCCTATTGGCATACCAGAGGTTTACGGCAGTTAGAGGTCATCCCCGAAAGGTCTGGTCAGACCCAGGAACCAATTTTATTGGTGCAAAACCTGTATTGAAGGATCTGTATGCTTTTCTGGAAGGTCAAGATAATGCAACTTTAGAGGAGTATGCAGTTAAAAATGGAACACAGTTTGCCTGGAAAGTGCATCCAGCCGATTCATCACACCGAAATGGAGCTGCGGAAGCTGCAGTGCGTGTTACAAAGAAAGCTCTCCAAAGTCTTGAGAAAGGGTCGGACCTTACGTTCAGTGAGTTCTTAACCGCACTTCAAATAGCAGCCAATCTTGTAAACGAGCATCCTATTGATGTAAGAGTTCAGAGTCGGGAAGACTGCATACAATATGTTACGCCAAACTCACTATTGCTTGGTCGAACCACACAGACAGGGGATTACAAGACATTCGACTTTGCCAACTACCCCTATAAACAGCTGAGAGAGATACAAACCCAAGTCAATTGCTTTTGGAGATCCTGGAGCCAACTTGCTGGTCCAAACCTGTTTGTGAGGAACAAGTGGCATACAGCAGAGAGGAACGTTGCCGTTGGAGACATCGTGTGGCTCATGTGATCAAAATGCACTAAGAGGGCAGTTTAAGCTTGGAAGAGTCATCAGTATAAACTCTGATCAAAGGGGCATCGTAAGGGACGTAAATGTTCGGGTGTCTCCAAACTACTGTGTTCCTGTCCAGAATTCAACGGTCAAAGAATCTGCATCCTGTGAAATGAAGAGGGTCTGTCAAGGTACTGTGCTGCATAGAGACGTTAGACGCCTTGTTGTTCTTCTCCCCATCGAAGAGCAAATGAGGATTAAGTAAAGGCTATAAATTGGCACGGTTGCTAAGCTGTGCGATCTTCCAAGTGGACTCTGAAAGGTCGAGTGGGAGGTGTTGCGGCAAACCGCCCGTTACCCCGCCTTCCCTCATTTGTACCAGGTGAAGCAAATCCGCAATCTGTTGCGCGTGCCTGGGCTGGATAAAGCAGCACACCGGTTTAATTATTGTACACACGAGGAACTGACGCTACGCAAAGAGCAGTGCTGACTCAAAGAAAAACTATTATTCAAGCTTGATATCACTGTGCGGAAGCAGGTACTCACCAAAGAACTCTGAAGTGACAGCCGGTTTTTCACCTACATAGCTTAATGCTATAAGCCAATAAATGGATGAAAGAAATTCACAAGGCCTATTCATTGAGTGGAATCCAGTTTAATTCTTCAAATAGTGAGACCTATCTTTTTCAAGTGTGGGAGAGCGCACAGTTAAAGAAAACACTTGACAATGCACTTTTTAAAAGTACGTGGTGCCAGAGACAGTCTAAATGGTATAACTGCATACTGATAGGCCACTCCCTTGAATGCTAATTTCAAGAACGGTCTGTGATGGGGGGCTATATGGATATGAAAGTAAGAATCCTTCACATTCACTGTTAAAAACCATTCCTCTGGGCAAATATGCGCAAGGAAGTTTACAGCAATACATGAAATTGCATAGACATGAACAACCATCAATCACTTAATTAACCCTCGCATTGAGTTCCTCAATGAGGTTAAATTATATTAGATACAGCAGTACAGATCAGAGTCTGGAGGTACTTTACTTGTGTTGCCTGTGTAAAGGGGTTCCTTTTGTTGTCATTAAAAAGGGGATTTCCTGAAGTTGCTGATTGGCTGGATGTTCAGTAATGGTTGAAGTGACGTTTTGGGAAGCGGATATTGGGTGTGGCGGGTCAATCCTAATATCTGACCTTCGACCCTTGCAGGGTGTCTACACTGTAAAATATTTCACATTGGTTAAACTTATAAACGAAAGTTCACCTGCTGCCTTAAAAATGTGAGTTAACTCAACTTACAGGTAAGGATGGCTGAAGCGAAACAGTCGTTCCGAAGCTTTGCGAGATCCCGAAGCGCAGATGTGTCGAAACACTGATCCGAAGCGTGATTCGAAACACCCATGTCACGTGACTATGACCAAAGGAAGCCTTGAAGTGTTTCACTAATTGTTTCATCAGGTGTGGTCCGCCGAATCAGCGTTTGATTGGAACGGTCGGGAACAGACCACACAATCGCACATCTGTATAAAAGTGAAATAAACGCATTTTGACCTCGTGGGTTTTTGTGAGAGGAGTTTGACTTTGAGATAGCGGATTTTTAGTGATATAGTGACATAGTGCGATTTGATTAGTTATAGGCAATTTAGACTTACATTTAAATTTACACAACACATTGACTGAGAGGCTAGAGACAGACAGAGTATACATATAGTGACACATTAATAGATACATAGATATAAATATATATAGACAGCTAGATTAATAGATAGATACATATATAGATAGATTACAGATACATATATAAATACATATATTATAGATAGATACATATATAGATAGATTATAGATACATATATAAATACATATATTATAGATAGATACATATATAGATACATAGATTATAGATACATATCTAGATACATAGATCGATTCATATATAGATAGATAGATAGATTTGGATAGATAGATAAAATGGAAGCTCCCCAGAAGAGATGCCGTACATCTGTTGTGTGGGAGCATTTCCATTTAGAAACCCCAAATAAAGTGAGATGTGTGTATTGTGATCGGCAGCTAGCCTACTGCAACAATACATCATCCATGATGCGCCATTTGAGGAGCACTCATCCTGCCATTTTGCAGGGTGCAGAGGATGGCATTCCCCCTGTACCTAGGCCTGCTACTGACACTGCTGGGCCATCTAAGCAAGGTATGCATTGTTTGGGATATAATTATAATTGAAATATAATTACAACCTTTTGGGACACTGTTTATAAAGTTTATAAGTTATATAAAGCACTGATTATAAACACTGGAAGGTTTCCAAATAATGAACCAGTAGGCTATACTTTTAATAGATGTGCACTAATTGAAGCGGTATTTTTCCAATGTATTTGTCTGAAAGTATGTTTTGTCTTCTCTTTTAAAAGCCAGACAGAGGGAATTGGATGAGGCTCTTATAAACATGGTGGTGAAGGATCTGCAGCCCTTCACCATCGTGGACGATGAGGGATTCAGGGCATTTGTGAACAAGCTTGATCCAAGCTATGTCCTCCCATCCCGGAAGGTGCTTAAAATAATGGTCAGCGAAAAGTACAACAAAGCCAAGGAGAAGACAATGGAGGACCTACAAAAGGCCGAATTTGTTAGCCTTACAGCTGACATGTGGTCCTCCATTAATATGGATGGATATCTTGGTGTGACTTGCCATTACATAACACCAGAGGCAAAAATGGCAACTGTTGTACTGGGTGTAAGGAGGTTTTACCAAACCCACACAGCCCAGCATCTCATGGAGGCTAAAGCCTTGCTAATGGCTGAGTGGGGAATAACCTCCAAAGTTCAGTGCATGGTGACTGACAATGCATCTAACATGATCCTAAGTGCCCAGCTACTCCACCTTCGCCATGTCCCATGTTTTGCTCATACTTTAAATTTGATTGTGAAAAAGGCACTAGATCAAACCCCAGTCATCAATGAAATACGCCAGAAGGCCAGAAAGATAGTGGGGTTGTTCAGATCCAGCTGCAAAGCAAAGGACAAGCTTGTGGAGATGCAGAGCTTGATGGGAAGACCAACTCTGAAACTGATACAGGAGGTTGACACGAGATGGAACAGCACATTTGACATGCTACAGCGCTTGTATGACCAACGTGAACCAGTGGCTGCTGCACTTTCCAACTTAAACAATGATACTGCTCCCCTGACAAGTATTGATTATGACATTATTGAACAATCATTGTCAATACTGCAACCATTCAAACTCGCAACAACAGAGATGTCAGAGGAAAAGAGAGTGTCTGCTTCAAAGCTTATACCACTGTACAGGATGTTGCAGCACAAGCTTGCACAGAAAAAAGGAAATGCAACGCAGGAATCAACTGTTCAATTAGGTAAGCCACAATGACCATACTACCCATGTGATTGGCCATAACTGTCATATTATTGTCTTTTATTATAAATATGTGTTTCTCCTGTTTTGGCTCATAGGCTCACATCTGCAAGAAGGTCTGCACTCCAGATGTGGAGGTTATGAGAGTTTTAGAGCCTTGGCACTGGCTACACTGCTGGACCCAAGGTTCAAAAATGTGGCATTTGGAAATGCTGCCAAAGCCCAGGAAGCTGAAAAGCATATTACACTGGAGTGAGTGAATATGGGTGGTGTTGGCGCAGTGGATAAGAGACACGTCTTTGACGTGAGAGACCCGGGTTCGAATCCACTGTGAGACACCAATGTGTCCCTGAGCAAGACACTTAACCCCTAGTTGTGCGTGCGTGCGACCTCTGACATATATAGCAATTGTAAGTCGCTTTGGATAAAAGCGTCTGCTAAATGAATAAATGTAATGTAAATGAGTGTGCTTCACTGATGCGTTCAAACACAAATCCTGGTGAGCAGTTTCAGTCTGTGTTATGTTATGTAATCTGAATCATGTAATATAATATATCCTTCATATATGCCGTCAGTTTAGGATTTGTTACTAATTGCTGTTTTCATTTTTATTCAGACCCAGAAATGTCAACATCACACCCATCATCATCACCATCAACATCAACACCAGTAGAAACACAGGACAGTTTATGGGAACTTTTTGATACTCGCATCCATCAAACCAAGATGATACACAATGCTACAGCTGATGCCACAGTGGAAGTGAAAAAATACATCAACGATGCGTATTTGCCCAGAACTCATGATCCACTAACTTACTGGAAAGAGAGAGCAGTAATCTTTCCTCATTTGTATGTCCTTGCAAAAAAATATCTTTGTATGCCAGCAACAAGTGTCCCTTGTGAGAGGATTTTTTCAAAGGCTGGAGAAATTATCTGTAAAAAAAGAAGTAGGCTAAGTCCTTCCACAGCAGATAAATTAATATTTTTGAATAAAAATCTCTAAAAAAGTGAGACATTGTGGCTTGATTTCTTTTATTAATATTCATTTTTCATGACCAAAATAACATTATGCACAGTGAGGAGCCTATAGGTTACAAGCTTCACATATTAGAACATTATAATAATAAAAAAACAACACATTATTTTAATGGCTCGTCAAGGTTGTTTCAGATCAACACCTGCAAGTGACCACTAGGTGTCACCATTGAGACGGGTGTCGGATTGATTCGAAGCCTCGAAACAATATGGCACATTTGGTTCAACTGTTTCATTGGTTCACGAGGCCTCGATTTTGCCATCACTACTTACAGGTACTCTTTGTTTCAACTCAAGAAGTTAAGTTTTACAATTTATTAAACTAATGGTCATTTGTTGTTTCAACTTGATGCTAATTGATGAGTTAAAACAACTTACTATGTTACATTATCAGTTCAAGAAAACGTACTCGGTTACTAAACGTAACCTCGGTTCTCTCTAGAAGAGCGAACGAGTACTGCGAGTACTCTTAGCTAAGACGCTACGGGAAAAGTCTCTTTTCACGAAATACTGAAGCAAAAAATTATCCTTAATTTTGTATTTTTGTAAAGCGCATTTGCAGCAGTACACAGCCATAAGCGAGACGGCTCGTTCGCTCATTGGCTTGTTCTGCGGCAACTGCACAGCCTATCGAGCGCAGGCTGATGCAACATCAGACCATTGCAAAGATATTCTTGGTTCTCTTAGTATATATATATATATGTGTGTGTGTGTGTGTGTGTGTTTGTGTGTGTGTGTGTACGTGTATACGTTTCCTTGATGTTGTCAGGCCTTTCATGTTAAAGGATAATTTATGGACACTTAATTCCTTCACTGTAAGTTTTGTTCTCAGGATTGTATGTTGTTGTTGTTGTTGTTGAAAGGTGGGGTGGTGAATGTAATGCTTCGCACCCTTCTTGCCAGTTCCCGCCGAAACGGGTGTGGCCCAACCTATAAAAGGAGCTTGAAAAGGCTGACTCACCTGATTTATTTCATCGCCGAAGCGAACCAGAGTGAATCGTACGCACGGCAGAGAACGCAGTACTCGTTCGCTCTTCTAGAGAGAAACGAGGTTACGTTTAGTAACCGAGTATGTTCTCTTACGAGAGCTCTCTTGTACTGCGTCTTAGCTAAGACGCTACGGGAACCCAATGTAAAACGCCGTGCGCGCAGGGATCACACACCAATAAACCTGAAGCAACGCCCAGGATTTACAGTGCACAGTCACCTGAGGGACTCACAGAGAGTCCAGGACAGGAAGGGGGGAAGCCCTCCGTTCCATATCTAGCAACATCTGTAGATGCGACAATATGACATCTCTATTCATAAACTTTGAGCATGGATGGGGCTCTGCCCTTATCCAACAGCTCCTGTAGGAAGGAGAGAACCTCCGTCACTTCACAACTAAGGGGTGAACATCCTTGAGCTGTGCACCAGCTGGAGAACACCGACCACTTCGAGGCATACAGACGTTGTGTCGACAGGGCTCTAGCCTGAGTGATGGTATTTAGCACTCCCACTGCGAGATCAGCGGGTAACCGTTGAGCCCACACATGGAGGGACCACAACTCCGGTTGAGGGTGCCAAATCGAACCCCTTGCCTGCGAGAGGAGGTCTCTCCTCAACGGTACTGGCCACGGGGCGACATCTGCTTACTGTATCAAATCTGGGAACCATGGTTGGTTCTTCCAAAGAGGTGCTACAAGCAGTATTGAACATCTCGTTTCTCTCACTCGTTCAATCACCTGCGGAAGGAGGGAGACGGTAGGGAAAGCATAAAGCGGGCAGCACGGCCATTTCCGTCACAGCCCGCTTTCGTTCTTGGAAACGATTCTGCAGATTCTGTAGCCCAGGCTCATGCACTGTCCTCAGCGAACGCACGTTGCGCGGAGCCCAAACCAGGAGGCGTTCCGCCAGCCTGTACAGGTTTTGGGACCCGAGACCGCCCTGGCTATTTATGTAGGACACCACAGACATGTTGTCCGAATGGACCAAGACGTGTTGGTCCTTGATTTGGGGACAAAAGCGCATCAGCGCGTTCTCCACTGCCAGCATTTCCAGAGAGTTGATATGATGGAGCTTTTCCCGTTCTGACCACAGGCCAAAAGACGGTCTGCCCTCGAGCAGCGCTCCCCATCCCAAAGTGGAGGCGTCCGTCCACACCATCTTCACATTCGGGGAAGTCCCCAGGCTTACACCTGATCGGTACCAGCCGTTTGCTGTCCAGGGTGTCAGGGCTGTGGCACAGCTCTGATTGACCTTGAGACGCAGCCGGCCAGACACCCAAGCTCTGCGCGGCACCCGCGCCTTCAGCCAGAGCTGCAGGGGGCGCATGCGGAGCAGGCCCAGCTGCAGAGCCGGAGATGCTGAGGCCATGAAGCCCAACATCTTCTGACAGTGCTTGAGCGACACGGTCACGCCGCAACGCACTCGCTGCGCACTGAATGCCCAATGCGCGCTGTGGTGACAGCCGCGCCATCATGGAACACGAGTTCAGAACTATCCCCAAAAACAGAATCGTCTGACTGGGGTTCAGCGAACTCTTCGCCCAATTGACACTGAGACCGAGCTTCTCGAGGTGATCGAGTAAAACGGCCCTGTGCTCCACGAGCTCCGCTATATATATATATATACATATATATATATATATATATATATACATATATACATATATATATATATATATATATACATATATATATATGTGTGTACTGAAGCAGTAGCATATCAGTAGAAGCAATATAAACTAAGCATATGGCATTGTGCTATAAAAAAATCAGTAGACAAACAGCTGTCAGAAACTTTTAAAAGTAACTAAAATATAAGCACTGAAAACCGAAGTGAAATATTAAGCAATTTTAGCGTTTGAGGCTCTAGGAAACTGTCTTGATAAGTGTGGCTGGTCCCATGGATTTTTCCATCGGTTGGGCTGAAAACGGTCGTAGACATGGGTGTCACATTCTCTGTGCTCTTGATGGAAGACTCTGGTGTTGTGATGCCACTGGGTGTTGTCCAGTGCAAGGCTTGAGTCTTTGTTAACAGAGTTCAAGAGTGTGGAGGTTCTGTTACCTTTTTTTGAGGCTATCTTTTGCTTGTTTTAGGCCTTCTGTTTTAGGTCATGCAACTGTTGGATGGTCATGGAGCATAGAGCATGGTGACTGACTCCAGGGTGCAGATTCTTTAGGAAGAGGCTTTTGAAATTCACATCCTCTTCAAGGTCTGGCTCGTTGGGTGTACCAAAGTAGGCTTGTCGGAGTCAGTTGTTGTAAGCTTGTGGAGTCTCTTGTCGACTTTGTTTGGTTTCCAAGGCAGTCAACAGTCTGTGTTCAAACTCTTTAATCAGGACCTCACGAAGTCGCTGGTAGTTTGACTTTGTTTGACTGGGCTGTCGATCTAGAAAGTTTCGTACCACGGGACTGGACGTGGCTCTAAGGAGGTATAACCAGTCTCTGTCAGTCACATGAGGTCTCATTTCCAGAAGAAATTCAATATCTCGCAGGTAAGCCTGGATGTCGTGGCCCTCTTTGGAGTTCGGGTTGAACCTGCTGATGTTTTAGGCCAGCTTGTTGAGGTCTTTGATGGTCATCCCGTGTGCAGCTCCAAGGTCAGCTTGGACGGGAGATTTTCTTTCGTTGTCAGGAAAGGGTTGTGTGGCAAAGGCAGGTGAGATTTTGGGTTGTGGCCCTTCGCTCCTTTCGTCATATGCCAGTTCTTGGACGTGGGATGTCGATTTCAGTTCTGTACCTTTCAAAGTGGTCTTCCAAAGCACTGATTTCAGAATTCTTGTTCCTGATGTCATTCTTGGCTTTCTCTAGTAGCTGTTCGGCATACTAGGGTCTGTTTACAACATCTTTCTGGGCAGCTGTTGCATGTTGCTGGTCGAGCTGAGCTGCTGCCAGGGCTGCATGGAGCTTCTTAACTTGTTCCATTTTTTCCTGCTCCCTCTCGCTGGGTGCTTTGAGTTGATCTTGAACTTTCACTTCCAACTTGTCTATGCGATGATGAGCATGTGTCAGCTCCTCTTGAAGGTGGGTGATGTGCTTGTCGCTTAGTTTCAGCTGGGTTGTGAAGCTTAGGGAGCTGGTGATCTTGACTAGCTCCTTGTGGTTGTTGTTCTGTCAGGAATCTTGTGTCAGGAATCTTCTCAGGATTAGGATTATTATTAAAAATAATAACAGTTCAAATGTCTTGGGGGTGAGGCTGTCTGTCATGCCTTTCTGCCAAGTGTTCACATCTTCCCCATGGGACATTGGGTCTGCAATCTGCGGCATGTTGGCACGCTGGGTAGAAGACAGCCTGACAGATCTGTGTGGAGTAAATGTGTGATGGGACAACTAAGTGTTGTATCAGTGATTATGAACCACTAGTGAAGTGTGGTGATGACTGTGTTGGTTTTAGGTTGTCCAAGTAGACTAGAGATGTGAAGACTGTCACTCTAATGAGAAAGTGGAAAAGAAAAAGAGGTGAAAAACAAATTCAATGAAAAGCAACAATTTCTGTTTTTCAAATGAGGTAATAGAAGGTTTAGGACAAAAGAATACAAAAATAATGCTGATAATCTCTTTCCTTAGTCTGACAGGAATGACACAGTGACACAGTACTTGCAGTTGAACCGCTCACCAAGGAGGCTGCGAAGGTGACAGTTGTTCAACACATCTCTATTAGATTGATCGTTGGATGAGATGATAAAACTTGGATTGTGTTTCCAAATGTAGGGAGGTTAGTAAGAACAAAGGAGGGGTTGATTACAATAAAATTCATAAGGATTATTCATCGTCTTTGACACGATTGTGTATTTCATTCACTTAGAATTGATTGATGGTTCTTACAGGTCCCTACAAATGTGAAAAGTGAAGAGGAAAGGAAAGGAGAGAGGGGACTGGGACAGTAAGTCTCAGTTGCGGTTATCTCAACTACGAGGACGGAGAGTGTTGTTTTAGTTGCTGCACAACTAATCGAACAAAATAAAATTTAAGTGAAAGAGAGTTGTCTTTCTAATTTATTTAAACTCATAGTGAGGGATAACAATGTCTCCTATTAGGGCTCAGGTGTGTCGTTCCCAAGATAGGATACAAAGAGGAAAGGAATGGTAATAAAAAGTCAAATTAAAAAGTAATAAATGGGTAAAATAAGCAAAAAAATTGAATAAAGGAGGAAATCAATAAATAATGCAATAGTGACTAAGTGTATAACCAAAACAGGAAGAAAGATGGGTAAAACACAATAAAATGAGTAAGTACAAGTCTGAATAGAATATATTAAGATAGGTAATAAATAAATTAGGTACAATAAGTTTACTTAAACTTTCAAAGTTCAAGGCTTATTCATTCCTAAAATAATTAGGCCCAAAAGAGAATACTAGTAGTAATGATCATATGAAATGATCTGAGAGGGAAATTTGAATGATTCAAAATAATTTGAATGTTTCAATTAAATGTGAATTTGACACAATTAATAATTGAGAGTCAGTATTTCCGTTTCTAAAATCCAAATAAATGGTATAGTGAGAAAAGGGAGATATAAGAGAGAGAAAGACAAACAAGTGTATTAGTTGAGATGTTTAAAGGGTTAAATCACTTCAGCGTTGCCCAAACAGACACTATTCAACCACTGGATGTTAATGCTAATGGCTAACCTTTGAGGCTACTTTCTTTAGTATAGACGTCGATGTAAATACAACTGTTTTGTTAGCCTAGCGACGTGTGGAGTTTGTTTACACTAGCGTCGATGCGCTGTGCGTGCTCAGTTCAAAGTTGCTCTGGAAGTACGTTAAGACTTCTGTGTCACAGTCGTAACTGTGGCAACCAAAACAAACTCTAGTGGACTAGCACTTGAATCATTGTATTGCAAGTACAGTTAAGCATGTTACATGAAATGTTGGCTCATTTCAACATTGTACAAATAACAACAACGCTTTTAGTTTTTTTTTTTTTTTTTTGCGATGTGGCACTTAAAATCTCAGTTCTTATAGAGTTAAATTTAACTTAATTCAAATAGCAGCTTCGTGCTGCAGTTAAGGAAAAATGGCGATCTAGGCGGATCTGAAATCTTCGTGCCAGTTTCTCTGGACACAGACACAAAACAACAAGTTTTCTTTGCTGTTGGTACAAACTTAAAATTTAATTGATCAAACTTTTAAAACACGCCCATTCAAATTACTCTCGGACACACGCAGTGTTATGCGAGATTGCATTCACTTTGTGAACAGACGCAAACATTATTCTTAAATGTTTAACCCAGGAAGTACAATAGCATTTGATTCGGCAGTGGAACATGCACAGCCAATCAATATTGTACGATCTCAGATGTTAACTTTAAGTTCACTTACTGCCATTTAACAATAGAGAGACGGACTTAAGTTACAGCCTCCTCTGTGTTCATTCATTTAACCAGTCACGCGCTGCTTACGTCAGAAGTCACACACACACACACACACACACACACGTCTCGACTCAGCTTCTCAACTTTCATCCATAACAAAATAAAACATTAAAAAACTTGGTTTATGCTCACAATTTAGATTAAACTGCCTGCATTCTCCACCAATAATATGAACAGAAACAGGAAACGGGTCAATTTAGCTCAAAGGGAATCAATTAAGATTTTAAAGTGAATTTGAACAGAATCACTGTGTAACGGCTGATCACAAAGACAGCCAGTGATTTGTTGAACGAGCCGTATAACATAAACTCTGCAATGGATATTAATATCCAAAATATAGTAAAAAACACTATGAAATAGCACAGTAACAAGATCGGACATTAAGACATTAACTTGTAAGCACGAAACACAAGATACTTATCTTTTCAATATGAATAAGGCTTTATTAGATAAATTTGAGACATAAACTAATCTAAAATTTAAGCACACGCACTCACACATTCACACAAGTTGAAGGAAGATAGAAAGTTAGGAAAGAACGAGTTTAAGAGAATGGAAATGTGAAATCCCAAGTTTACAGCAATACGTGAAATTGCATAGACATGAACAACCATCAATCACTTAATTAACCCTCGCATTCAGTTCCTTAATGAGGATAAAATTATATTAGATACACCAGTACACAGATCAGAATCTGGAGGTACGTTACTTGCATTGCGGGTGTAAAGGGGTTCCCTTTGTTGTCATTGAAAAGGGGGTTTCCTGAAGTTGCTGATTGGCTGGAAGTTCAGTAGTCGCTGAAGTGACGTCTTGGGAGGCCCGTGGTTGGGCGTTGGCTGACAATGTTGAGTTGTGGGCTGGTTGTAGTTTTAGGCGTGCACTCGAGGTCAGACTCGGAGGCATGGCATTACAAAACTTAAATCAGAACACGAAACTCTCAACAGAAAAGAAAAGAAACTAAAGTAAAAGAATAGAAGTAAAGTCTGATGAGACGAGGTGGTGTTTCTTCTCATCGTGGCTAAGTAGCAGCAGGTGTGCAGGCCGAGGCATGCTGGAACAGCGCTCAAAGAATGCAAAAAGTGATGACTAAAAGCTGCAGCTAAAAAAAGTTTGATGGTGTCCTGAGTATTTAAACTAATTAGATATTGTCTTTGCTCGTGGTGTTGCGATGTTTCTCTACCCCCATAGATAAATCATATGTTATCATATCAATCACGTGTTCCAAATTTTCCCGCTCTTGCAGGGTATAATTTTGGAAATATTTTCTATAACAAGAATATGACACATTTGACAAATAACTGATGGTCAGAAACCTTTCAAGTAAGCAGATTCAAACATATACATACTAAACATGAATATGAATCCTTAAGCTGCTCAGTAGTTATTAAAAAGACATACACAATAAGGGATTAGAAACATGATAGTGAAATGTTTGGGTTACAAATAAATGAATGTAGAGTTAAGGAATGGACTGATATTCATTTTTAAGTCTTTTTGAGTTCATTTTGGTGCATCTACATCTATAAAAGACAGTTTCTGTGCCATTCTCTGACATATATGGATGTTCTGTGGAGACCAGAGGTTAAAAAGTCCCCTTAGGAATTTCAGTCTTCTAGTCTTCTAGGTCTTGTGATCATGATTATTATCATGGGTTTACATGTGATGGTCAGACTGTGCATCTCTTTGACCATCAATCTAGATTACTTGCCCCGAATTTGTCAATCTCTTCTCCGAATTGAAATTGTCAATAATTCTTCTAATGGTGTTAATGTTAAAAGCTGTTCTATGAAAGAGTTGGTTGGTTATCTTGCTTCAGACTGTGGTGCCAGGAGTTGATTAACAACATCCTGTTGCCTTTCTGTGGAATTCATCTCATGTTTCAACCGTGCTCCCGATCGAATCTTTAATTTGTCTGGTTCAGGTCTGATACGCTACAAAAGTGAGTGATTCAGATGCCTTGTCTAATGGAGATGAGGAAGTAGTGGCTGAAGAAGCTGACTCCCTGTCTGCTGGAGGTACTGCTTCCACAGCACCTTTTGTAAGTAGTGTCTGTACTTCATGATGGAGAATGTAAGCCTCGTTGTCCAAAACCAAAGTCTGAATAATTCCTCTGAAATGACATGGCCTGCGAGCAAACTGAAGTGAATAACATCATTCTATTTTGTTTAGAACCCAGCTTGACATGCCTGGGATGGCTGACCAAGACTAGAGCTGGGATGCAAGGGGCTATAATTTTGGTGAATGGAAGATTCTGCAAGGAGGGTGGGGAACTTGCAATCATGAGTGAAAGTGAGAAAAGAGGAAATTTGATCTGGAGTATGTGGGTTAACTATAACAGCACTAAAACATTCCGGTACACGCTAAACCTGCAGGATGTCCCCCATTTGAGATGAGTCTCCATCGCTCAGAAGTGTTTATAGGGGTGGAGAATTAACATGAACTTTGAGGGGGTTCCAGCCGAAGCGAGAACTGACCCTCTACTCTTCTTCTCTGCAAGCGATTCAAGATGGCTTCTGAGGCTCAGGGTCATGCACTACTCGAGGGTGGGGATCCTGAAGCTTATGGTAGGGAAATCACTTCACCGTCTGAGGGCACTGCTGAAGCCCACGCTCTGACTTTCACTGGTGCTGATGCAGCACCAGCTTTGCAGGCTGAGTGGCAGGGTTTTTTTTGCGACTGGCAGTCACAGAACCGGAGCACTTGGGGAGGAAATGACATGGCGCCTGCAACATCATCTGAGCCTACGAAAAATGCACTTCTAACCCGTTCATGGCGGGGCCAAACACGCCCTTTTGGTGAGACTGGCAAGTCAAGAAAGGCCATCTTCTCAGCGTCATCTCTGTGAGGTTTAGCCAGAGATTGTGTTCCAGTACAGCAAACTGGCCTTGGCCATGACTTTTTTGAGCGCAGAGCCAGGTCTGTTGCTGTGCGCAGCTCCTTGAAACCTTCCTCTTGCTGTTGGCCAGACTGATCCATGCTGCTGAGATGCTTGGACTGGAACACCTGAAGTATCTGTGGTAGGTCCCGCAGGGCTTGTAATGATGCATATATAAATAGGGCATGGAGGCAACCACTCCAAGCCTAGGTCCTCTACCACCTTAGGACGCGGATGAGTTCACTGTCTGGTCTCTCCTGAGCAGGTTGAGAAGTAAGCCATCTCCAAAGGCATTTCAGAGAATTTGGCAGTACATCCAATCGGCCCAATAACTGCAGACCATGTGTAATCACACAAGCCAAGGACCTCCACATTCAGCATCTTCACCTCTAAGATCGTCTGAGACCAGCCACCCGGACAGCTGCTGCAACAATCAGTTTGCATAACCAAAGGATTTCTGTCAGAAATCATCTCAGGGAAGCTCATCTGCATGCTCATCATCCACATCGGGGTCTCGACCTGACTGCAGTTCATCGACGTAACCAACTTGAGTACCATAACCCCACTGCCACCATGGGCCACTCGATCCACAGCACTGACATTAGCAAACTGCTCACCCACATGATGCCATACATGCCGTCTGCCATCTGCACTGTACAGTGAAAACCGGGATTCATTTGTGAAAAGTACACCTCTCCAAAGTGCTAGACGCCATCGAATGTGAGCATTTGCCCACTCAAGTTGGTTACGTCAACGAACTGCAGGTCGAGACCCCAATGAGGACGACGAGCATGCAGATGAGTTTCCCTGAGACGGTTTCTGACAGAATTCTTTTGGTTATGCAAACCGATTGTAGCAGCAGCTGCCCGGGTGTCTGGTCTCAGACAATCTTAGAGGTGAAGATGCTGGATGTGGAGGTCCTGGGCTGGTGTGGTTACACGTGGTCTGCGGTTGTGAGGCTGGTTGGATGTACCGCCAGATTCTCTGAAACGCCTTTGGAGACGGCTTATGTTAGAGAAATTATGTCATGCTGTCTAATCAGCATCTTGATATGCCACAGCTGTGAGGTGGATGGATTATCTTGGCAAAGGAGAAGTGCTCACTAACACAAATTTAGACAGATTTGTGAACAATATTTGAAAGAAATAGGCCTTTTGTGTACATAGAAAAAGTCTTAGATCTTTTAGTTCAGCTCATGGAAAATGGAGGAAAAAACAAAAGTGTTGAGTTTATAAATTTGTTCAGTGTAGTTGTGTAATATGCATAGGAATAAAATTACCCTGCCTCAATGTTTAATGTGTTTAGTTAATATATTGTCTAAGGGTGTATTTTGCTTATTTCCTGGAAAGGCCTCATACAGGCAGATGTGTTACTTGTTGTAGAGGAAATTAATCAATTGTCCTAATGCAAATGTGCCTTTCCTATGTAATATCTTGGTACTGTAACCAAATACCCATGCTATTGTAATTGTTTTATTAAGAAAGTGGTTTATTAAGAAAATGTTTATAACATATAAGGAAGAGCAAAGCTAGAGATTAAGCAAGAGCTTTGAAGAAAAGAGAAGGTGGGCATTACCTCAGCTTGTCTTCTGTGTGTTTCAGAAGAAGCGTAGAAGACAGCAGAGCAAAGAATCCTAAAGAAGAAAAATGGAAGGCTTTATAAAAGAAACTTCTGAGGGAATTTCCAGACCTCATGACATCACAAGACATCGGGATGCACATGCGGTCTATAAAAGACTGAAGTGTGATGATGAAATCAGATTCGATACCTGAAGAGCTCTCCAGCACCAGAACCATCGCTTATATTGCCTTGGGCAAAAAACTTTTTCAGAATTAAATTATATTTATTTTACTTGTATACATACTTGTAGAATACTTGAACTGTTTACCAATTGTAATAAATAAACTGACTTGTGTGTGAATATATATAAAACACAAGTCTGCATCACCTGGCATTTATTTATAGTTAATAGCAGACCTGTTACTGGTTGCTGGTATGTGAATGAAGGGGGCTAGAGGAAGACGATATACAAAAGGGTACTTTTAATAATCGTAGGAGAATAAGGGCACATCCAACATAATACTATATACAAACATAGGATACAGCATTAATCAAGGACAAGGAGGAACTCAAAAGACAGGGTATTTAAACACGAGGGAGAAATCAGGTGAATGGAGACAGGTGGGGATTAATCAATTAACCAAACAAGAAAAGGAAGATGACCAAATAAGGGAACATAGTTAATGTACGTAACAGTTCGCCCCCTTCCGGAATGGTGCGTCTTCGCACCACAAGAGGAATACCAGGGGAGGGAGGGTGGGGGTTCTGGAGGAGGGCGTGGGCCAGGCAAGGGGCAGGCAAAGAGTGAGCAAGGAGCTTGGAACCATGGCGGAGTGGATGGATGGAGGAGCCAGGGAGAGCCAGAGCAGAGCAGCCGCAGAGCCAGGGTGACGCAGAGGGTCCGGAGGTCCAAGGCAGCGCTGAAGGCACTAGCGACGGAGAACGGAGGTGGAGCCGGAGGGATGGAGTGATGAGGCGAAGTCGTAGGAGTGGAGTACTGAGGCGGCGGATGGTCGACGACTGACCAAGGTGGAGCCTGAGGGACGAGGGAGCCCGGTGGAGCAGTTGGGATGACGGGCCACAGTGAAGACGAGGGAGCAGGGTGCCAAGGCTGAGCCGCAGGGTTGAAGGACTGAGGTGGAGTCCAGGGCTCGGAGGCTGGAGGCGGAGACAGGGAATCCACACGCCAAGACCGAGCTGGAGACTGGAAGTCCCGCGGCGAACCATCGCGCCTAGATGGCGCTGACTAAGGGTGAGCTGCAGGACTAACTGGCACCAGCAGAGATGAGGTTGAGGAACTGGCTGGTCTAGGAGGAGATGAGAGAGGGAGGCTGGGAGGAAACACAGGAGGAACAGGACTGGACAAAGCCAGCGGATAAACAGGAGATTCAGGGCTGGGCGGAACCAGAAGAAATGGAGCAGAGGAACTGACTGGTCTAGGAGGAGATGGGAGAGGGAGGCTGGGAGGGAATACAGGAGGATCAGGGCTGGGCAGAGCCAGCGGAGAAACAGGAGATTCAGGGCTAGGCAGAACCAGGGGAGAAACAGAAAATCCAGTGCTGGACAGAACCAACAGAGAAACAGAAAATTCAGGGCTGGACGGAACCAGCGGAGAAACAGAGAATTCAGGGCTGGACGGAACCAGCGGAGAAACAAAGAATTCAGGGCTGGATGGAACCAGCGGAGAAACCGAAAATTCAGGGCTCGACGGAACCAGCGGAGAAACAGAAAATTCAGGGCTGGATGGAACCAGCGGAGACACAGTAGATACAGGGCTAACCTCCACAAACCATTCTATAAGGTCCTCCATATAATTCCCAGAAAACTAATGCAGCTCACCCTCAGTCGCAGAAGTGTGGGTAGGGCTTTCCTCCACGCCCTCGATCTCCACCAATACTCCCACGATGCACGGTGTTGCCGGCTCACACACCTGGTCAGTCGCGCTCTCGAGTCCTTGCTCTCCGATAGCGATTGGCTCGGGCTCTGCGGCTGCAGTGGACTCTGGCTGTATCTCCGTGCAGCGGGATGGCGGCTGGCTGGTCTCTGGTGCGGGAGTGGGGCTGGAGATATCCTCTTCAGCGGTGCAGATGGTAAACGAAGATCAATTTTTCTCCAGCACCCACTCCACGAAGGCAGTGAAATCCTCTCTGGGACCGTTCGCTGGCAGGTGTGCCTTACACCGCTTGCTCAGGCCAGTGTAATAGAAGTTAGAGAGCGAGCGGTCAGGGAAGTGGGTAAGGCACGCCAGATCTAGAAAGTCCCTGGTATGGTCCTCCAGCGAATGGTCCAGTTGCTCCAGGCATAGGAGTTGGACTGCTGGTAATGCATTCCGGGAGAGGGAGGGAAGCAAAACAAAAAGAAAGAAAAACGCAGCAAAATAAACTGTTGGGTCCGTGATTCTGTTACGGGTTGCTGGTATGTGAATGAAGGGGGCTAGAGGAAGACGATATACAAAAGGGTACTTTTAATAATCGTAGGAGAATAAGGGCACATCCAACATAATACTATTTACAAACGTAGGATACAACATTAATCACGGACAAGGAGGAACTCAAAAGACAGGGTATTTAAACAAGAGGGAGAAATCAGGTGAATGGAGACAGGTGGGGATTAAACAATTAACCAAACAAGAAAAGGAAGATGACCAAATAAGGGAACTGAAAGTCCATGTACGTAACAAGACCATGGAGAAGTCTTCTGTGACCTGTTTTGTAAGTATGAATTCAGATGCTTATGAGATAGGACAGATTTAAACTGACAAAAAATAAAATAAGGTTGATGGTCTATCAGGGCCATGCACAGACATTTTGAGGGGCAGTGACCCAAACCAAAAAAAGGGGCACAAGGAGGATTGTTTCTGGTTAATACAAATTATCAATTTGTTACAAATATACAATTAAAAGAGAAGATTGCATACTCTGTAATAAATGACTTAATTGTAGATGTTTTGATAAACAGATGTAGATGTTTTGATTCATCTTCAATGGAAGTACGGGAGAGTGGGGTAAATTGAGCCAGTGGGTAAGTTGACCCACTCCCAGCATCTTGGGAACTGTACACTTTTACTGTCATGTGACCATTTATTTTGGAACCACCCATCATTTCTGCCAGACGTTGAAAAGGAGAAACACATGGGGGAACTACGGCCATAGCCGTGCTATAATAACCCCACTCATTATATACACTAAACACTTTAAAAGAGACAGATATGTAGATGTTTGTGAAAGATTTTTTCTCTGTTTTGGAGGAATGAGCATTAAGTAAATTATATCACATTGCACCATTACTTTAGGTTAGGGGTATATAATTTTATCAGTTTATTATTCATTTAGCAATTCATAGGCCTATTACTGTTATATTTTTCATTAATAAACATTGCGATATAGATGATAACTTTGTCTAGTGCCCTTATGAATGTTGTTGGCACGACTGAAAATTTAACTACAGTATGAAATGGCATAGACATAACATACTTGTTCGACAGATCTCTGTAGTGTTATATACTACAGTGATAAAATTTCTGATGGATAATATCATGATGTTTTTTCATGATCGCGTTTGCCTTACTGAATGTGGTATCCTGTCAACAATGTCTGTGGGCTCTTTTGATTAAAGTCAAAGTCAAAGTCACCTTTATTTATATAGCGCTTTAAACAAAATACATTGCGTCAAAGCAACTGAACAACATTCATTAGGAAAACAGTGTCAATAATGCAAAAATGATAGATAAAGGCAGTTCATCATTGGATTCAGTTATGTCATCTCTGTTCAGTTAAATAGTGTCTGTGCATTTATTTGCAATCAAGTCAACGATATCGCTGTAGATGAAGTGTCCCCAACTAAGCAAGCCAGAGGCGACAGCGGCAAGGAACCGAAACTCCATCGGTGACAGAATGGAGAAAAAAACCTTGGGAGAAACCAGGCTCAGTTGGGGGGCCAGTTCTCCTCTGACCAGATGAAACCAGTAGTTCAATTCCAGGCTGCAGCAAAGTCAGATTGTGCAGAAGAATCATCTGTTTCCTGTGGTCTTGTCCTGGTGCTCCTCTGAGACAAGGTCTTTACAGGGGATCTGTATCTGGGGCTCTAGTTGTCCTGGTCTCCACTGTCTTTCAGGGATGTAGAGGTCCTTTCTAGGTGCTGATCCACCATCTGGTCTGGATACGTACTGGATCCGGGTGACTGCAGTGACCCTCTGATCTGGATACAGACTGGATCTGGTGGCCACGGTGACCCCGGAACAAGAGAGAAACAGACAAATATTAGCGTAGATGCCATTCTTCTAATGATGTAGCAAGTACATAGGGTGTTACGGGAAGTGTTTCCGGTTCCGGTTTACCTAATTAATGCAGCCTAAAAATCCTTTAACGGATTTGGATAATAAAAGCATATTAGTATGTTATGTGTATGCCAGGTTAAAGAGATGGGTCTTTAATCTAGATTTAAACTGCAAGAGTGTGTCTGCCTCCCGAACAAGTTAGGTAGGTTATTCCAGAGTTTGGGCGCCAAATAGGAAAAGGATCTGCCGCCTGCAGTTAATTTTGATATTCTAGGTATTATCAAATTGCCTGAGTTTTGAGAACAAAGCGGACGTAGAGGATTATAATGTAAAAGGAGCTCATTCAAATACTGAGGTGCTAAACCATTCAGGGCTTTATAAGTAATAAGCAATATTTTAGAATCTATGCGATGCTTGATAGGGAGCCAGTGCAGTGTTGACAGGACCGGGCTAATATGGTCATACTTCCTGGTTCTAGTAAGAACTCTTGCTGCTGCATTTTGGACTAGCTGTAGTTTGTTTACTAAGCGTGCAGAACAACCACCCAATAAAGCATTACAATAATCTAACCTTGAGGTCATAAATGCATGGATTAACATTTCTGCATTTGACATTGAGAGCATAGGCCGTAATTTAGATATATTTTTGAGATGGAAAAATGCAGTTTTACAAATGCTAGAAACGTGGCTTTCTAAGGAAAGATTGCGATCAAATAGCACACCTAGGTTCCCAACTGATGACGAAGAATTGACAGAGCAACCATCAAGTCTTAGACAGTGTTCTAGGTTATTACAAGCAGAGTTTTTAGGTCCTATAATTAATACCTCTGTTTTTTCAGAATTTAGCAGTAAGAAATTACTCGTCATCCAGTTTTTTATATCGACTATGCAATCCATTAGTTTTTCAAATTGGTGTGTTTCACCAGGCTGCGAAGCTCTATATTTCTGAGTATCATCAGCATAACAGTGAAAGCTAACACCATGTTTCCTGATGATATCTCCCAAGGGTAACATATAAAGCGTGAAGAGTAGCGGCCCTAGTACTGAGCCTTGAGGTACTCCATACTGCACTTGTGATCGATAGGATACATCTTCATTCACTGCTACGAACTGATGGCGGTCATATAAGTACGATTTAAACCATGCTAATGCACTTCCACTGATGCCAACAAAGTGTTCAAGTCTATGCAAAAGAATGTTGTGGTCAATTGTGTCAAACGCAGCACTAAGATCCAATAAAACTAATAGAGAGATACACCCACGATCAGATGATAAGAGCAGGTCATTTGTAACTTTAAGGAGAGCAGTCTCAGTACTATGATACGGTCTAAATCCTGACTGGAAATCCTCACATATACCATTTTTCTCTAAGAAGGAATATAATTGTGTGGATACCACCTTTTCTAGTATCTTGGACAGAAAAGGGAGATTCGAGATTGGTCTATAATTAACTAGTTCTTTGGGGTCAAGTTGTGGTTTTTTGATGAGAGGCTTAATAACAGCCAGTTTGAAGGTTTTGGGGACATATCCTAATGACAATGAGGAATTAATAATAGTCAGAAGAGGATCTATGACTTCTGGAAGCACCTCTTTTAGGAGCTTAGATGGTATAGGGTCTAACATACATGTTGTTGGTTTAGATGATTTAACAAGTTTATACAATTCTCCCTCTCCTATGGTAGAGAATGAGTGGAACTGTTCCTCAGGGGGTCTATAGTGCACTGTCTGATGTGATACTGTAGCTGACGGCTGAATGGTTGCAATTATATCTCTAATAGTATCGATTTTAGAAGTAAAGTAGTCCATAAAGTCATTACTGCTGTGGTGTTGGGAAATGTCAACACTTGTTGAGGCTTTATTTTTCGTTAATTTAGCCACGTATTGTATTGAATAAATACCTGGGGTTATGTTTGTTTTCTTCTAAAAGAGAAGAAAAGTAATCGGATCTAGCAGTTTTTAATGCTTTTCTGTAGGATATGTTACTTTCCCGCCAAGCAATACGAAATACCTCTAGTTTTGTTTTCCTCCAGCTGCGCTCCATTTTTCGGGCTGCTCTCTTTAGGGTGCGAGTATGCTCATTATACCATGGTGTCAAACTGTTTTCCTTAACCTTCCTTAAGCGTAAAGGAGCAACTTTATTTAAAGTGCTAGAAAAGAGAGAGTCCATAGTTTCTGTTACATCATCAAGTTGTTCTGAGGTTTTGGATATGCTAAGGAATTTGGATACATCAGGAAGATAACTTAAAAAGCAGTCTTTTGTGTTAGAAGTGATGGTTCTTCCATACTTGTAACAAGAAGTAGAATTTACAATTTTGGCTATATGAATTTTGCAAAGAACTAAATAATGATCTGAGATATCATCACTTGGCTGAATAATTTCAACACCATCAACATCAATTCCATTTGACAGTATTAAATCTAGAGTATGATTTCGACAATGAGTAGGTCCTGAAACGTGTTGTCTAACACCAATAGAGTTCAGAATGTCTATAAATGCTGATCCCAATGCATCGTTTTCATTATCAACATGGATATTAAAATCACCAACTATTAAAACTTTATCTGCAGCCAGAACTAACTCGGATGTAAAATCACCAAACTCTTTAATAAAGTCTGTATGGTGCCCTGGTGGCCTGTATACAGTAGCCAGTACAAACATAACAGGGGATTTATCATTAACATTTGTTTCTCTGGATAATGTTATATGAAGCACCATTACTTCAAACGAGTTATACTTGAAGCCTGCCCTCTGAGAAATCCTGAAAACGTTGTTATAAATTGAAGCAACACCTCCACCTTTGCCTTTTAGACGTGGCTCATGTTTATAACAGTAATCTTGGGGGGTGGACTCATTTAAAATAATGTAATCATCAGGTTTTAGCCAGGTTTCTGTCAAACAGAGTACATCTATATTATGATCAGTGATCATATTATTTACAAAAAGTGTTTTCGTAGAAAGGGATCTGATATTCAATAAGCCAAGCTTTATCATTTGTTTATCCATATTGCTTCTGTTTTTTATTTGTTGAACCTCAATTAAATTGTTAATCTTAACTTGGTTTGGACGTTTTTTGTTTTTTCTAGTTCGGGGAACAGACACAGTCTCTATAGTGTGATATCTAGGTGAAAAAGTCTCTATGTGCTGAGAATTAACTGACCTCTGTGACGGGAGGCAGCTAGCAGACGGTCGGTTTAGCCAGTCTGTCTGCTTCCTGACCTGGGCCCCAGTTAGTCAAGTATAAACACTAAGACTATTTGCCATATTTCTAGAGAGAAGAGTGGCGCCACCCAAGGAGGGATGAAGACCATCTCTTTTAAACAGGTCAGGTCTGCCCCAAAAGCTCGTCCAATTGTCTATGAAACCTATGTTATTCTGTGGGCACCACTTAGACATCCAGCCATTGAGTGTTGACAATCTGCTATGCATCTCATCACCACGGTAAGCAGGGAGGGGACCAGAGCATATTACAGTGTCTGACATCGTGCTTGCAAGTTCACACACTTCTTTAATGTTATTTTTAGTGATCTCCGACTGGCGAAGTCGAACATCATTAGCGCCGGCATGAATAACAATCTTACTGTATTTACGTTTAGCATTAGCCAGCACTTTTAAATTTGCCAAGATGTCAGGCGCTCTGGCTCCCGGTAAACATTTGACTATGGTGGCTGGTGTCTCTATATTCACGTTCCGTACAATAGAATCACCAATAACTAGAGCACTTTCATCAGGTTTCTCAGTGGGTGCATCACTGAGTGGGGAGAACCTGTTTAATGTTTTGATCGGAACAGAAGAGCGGTGTTTTGACACACGACTACGCTGCCTCACCGTCACCCAGTTGCCCTGCTGCTGGGGCTCTGTTTCCGGAACCGAACAATGTACAGGAATCCCTGAGCTAGACGCATCCAAAGCCGTATCTAGAGCCCTAACATTCTTACTGTCCTCAATTAAAGTTTGGATGCGTGTCTCTAATTCTGAAATCTTCTCTGTCAGCCTAACTATTTCCCTGCATTTATCACATGTGAATCCCTCATCAGTGACAGAGATAGATAAACTGTACATGTGGCAAGAGGTGCAAGTAACAATGACGGGAGAAGCCATTACTCACTGGGTTGATGAAATATTATTACTGCGGTTGTTTGATGAACTTGTGAAAAACTGGAGCGAGGGAGAGGAGAAAAGAAAACAGCGATAGGTTCGAATGAAAAAGCTAATGACAAGCTAACGAGTGCTAACGCTTTGCAGGTGTACTGCACTCACGGATATAAAATAAAAGTGAACGATCAAAGTTAATCTGATAAGATTGATCGATAATATCAGAAATATGGTGTGAATTAAGTTATATTTTACCACTTTAAAAAACAGAGAGTGATAGTAAGATAAAGATTCTAGAGAAAAAATAAAATAAAAACAGCTACACGGAGCTACAATTTGCTACAGAAGGCCAACAGGAAGTAGAGAAAACACTGTCCAACAGCGAATTACTGTCAGTTTAAGTTCTGTTTAAGCAGTGTTGCCAGATATTGCTATGAAAACAAATAAAAATAAATAAATAAAAATATATTTCCACCTGTAGTCACTAATGGCCAATAAACTCTGTTTAGTCTGTTTTTAGGAAGGCTACAACTTTGTTCAACATACTGTTTCAGAAACAAACAATTAAATATTGAAATTTAAACTTCATTTGGTTGGTTTTATGTTGTTAAAATACCTTTAAGAAAATAATGTTTATTTCACATGGGTTTGAATCAGATTCGGTCTGATTACTATAAATAATAATAAAAAAATTTGTCTATAAATTCTGACAACAACAGTGAATTTGGTGTTGTCTATATTAGATCTGATCAGGTACAATAATTTGATTAGACATTCTAATTCTAAGAACATATTTTATACAACACTTTTAGAAGGCTGAGTCATTACAGACAAAAACAAACAAACTACCAACTAATTACTAATTCAGTGGATCAACCACTGACTAATGTGGATCTTACTGCATCTATCTGTTAATGCAATGACATTTGGGTGGTCTCCACTCTCCAGAGAGCAACACACAGATTGTGAATGATGCTGCAGAGTAGACGGGAAAAACACAGAGTGGATTAGCATAATCAACGGATCATTAACAAAGGTGTTTGGTTGAAATTATTTACAAATCTAAATATTCTTAAGCTTCCATTTTAATGGATATAGCATATTAAACTAATTTTAAATGCTCAGCAATAGGGCTGTAGTACAGTCCGGCCTGGAGACATTTTTCTATAGTCTCGGACTTGTCTCGGACTCGTTGCGTTTGCACTTGGACTTGTCTCCGACTTGGTCATTGGACTCGCCAAATGTTCTCCATGGTCTCAACCAAGTCCAGCAAAAAAAATAATAATAATAATAATTCTTCTTCAAAACAAAACCACATTTGCATGCCGCGACTGAAAACATGTGGAAAACGCTAGGCGCGCCGCTTTCTTTTTTTTTCCAGAGCACTCTGCAGCCTGCGATCTCTGCTCGTGCTCCAGTGGCGCCTACTGTTGCTAGGCAACAATGACCTGCTCTCCATGAAGAAAAAAAAATGGATTTCCAGCGCTAAAAATCCCTTGCAGTAGTTTTGCTAATAAATTCATTTAAAAATGGCTATCCTTGTACTGCTATGATCAGCTGTTTTTCCATCTTGGCTTAGCTTTAAATTGTTACGGGAAAGGATGTGCATGACCAGCGGTGCACTTGCTGCTTTCTGAAACATTTTGATGTTTCTAATTTAGTTTTCTACCTGTTAGATTGTGTTTTATTTACGTCTACACCTAGATAGCCTTAAACTTCTCAAATCTTTAAAGAAATACGAATTAATACTGTACAGTATACGGGTTGAGAGACTACTGATTTCTACTAGTCGATTTTTTATTAAAAAAATACTTGAGTTACTCGACTACGCTATTGTAAATGAAAACACATTAAATAGTTTTTTTTATCAATAAACGCTTATTAATATATAACATTATGCAACAATTACATATGTAAATTTTATACATAAAAACTTTATAATTATGACATTACATATTTAAATTTTCATGTAACAGCCAGGATTTGTATCTGTAACAATCACAACATTTTTCGTATCTGCATTCGGACACAACGTCGTACAGTTACTTGATAAGACCGTTATGACTTGTTAAACTAAAATAATTGTTAATTTCTAAAATAATATTTATCATGCAAGCAGAGAGATGTCATGCCAAACGTTTAGTGATCGTTTGAACATGACTGAATCCATTCAAAACGCACATTTTCATTACGCAGAACTCTTTAAGCGAGTTTTAATGTTTGGTTAACTCCAATAAACAAATGTGTGCATGCCGCGCAAACCAGCAAAAGGTGAAGATGCAAACATGTAGGACAAGTAGAAAATTTATCCGTATCAATCGGATTATAAGTCTATTCTCTAGAGAGAGAACTGGTTTGGTTTTTGAGAGACTGAGACGCGCAGCATGACTGTTTGATTGGTGAGCGCGCTGTTCTTATTCATTTCATATCGTAGCTTAAGGTTTAAATCATTGCCTTTATATATATATATATATATATATATATATATATATATATATATATATATATATATATATATATATATATTTAACGTGTATGATGTATTATTATAGGTGATATTACTCCAATTGATTTGCCCTATTTTCATTAATAAAGTTTACATTGATTCACTTCACCCTCGTGACTTTAGAGTTCTGTGTATAATATTGCGCTGATTCCCTGGCTCACCTGTTATCTAGCAAACACCAGACTGTGCCAGCCTCAGCAGAGTATTCAGGCAGAATTTTTCCTTGTCCGTTATTCGTTTTTGAAGTTATTATCTGTGCCATTCCGAATAAGGTATTCGGCTTCAGGCACAACCCTAATTATTACATTACACATTTTATTTTTACATGCAACATAGATAAGGTCATAGAAAGTAACATTTTTGTTAACAATATTGTAATTCTAAAATTCACATCGTACTTGCAAACATTTTGTATGTATTATGGTTAATGCATGCTCGAGTAGTCGATAGTTTCGACAGCGCCGACTAGTCTATGCAAGCCCTAGTACAGTATGACAAAAATGTCACTGTATTTATACACGCATGCCCAGTAGAGCCAAACGTTTACCTTTTTGATCATAAGAAAATAATAATGTAAAATTATTTTCTTATAATAGGATATACGCTGTCTCTCACATCACATACAATATCAGTAGTTAAGTATGTGGTCTTGAAGAAGACCCTTTTTTTTTCTCTCATTTGGACTCGGTCTTGACTCGGTCTCGACTAGTCCTGGACTTGGACTTGACTTGGACTCGACAAAGCTGTACTTGACTACAGCTCTACTCAGCAATACATTTTATTAGAAAAACAAACAAACAAGGGGTCACGTGATGCTAAGGAGCTGAGTGGATGTGAAAGACAGCTCCTTGAACTAGTCTCGGTTTAACCTTAAAACAATAATGAATATGCTGATATTCGACAACTTTGAGTACATACTGTATACAGGTGCATCTCAATAAATTAGAAGGTCATGGAAAAGTTAATTTATTTCAGTTATTAAACTCAAATTTTGAAACTTGTGTATTAAATAAACTCATTGCACACAGACTGAAGTAGTTTAAGTCTTTGATTCTAAGTGTGATGATTTTGGCTCACATTTAACAAAAACCCACCAATTCATGATCTCAACAAATTAGAATATGATGACATGCCAACCAGCTAATCAACTCAAAACTCATGCAAAGGTTACTTGAGCCTTCAAAATGGTCTTTCAGTTTGGTTCACTAGGCTACACAATCATGAGGAAGACTGCTGATCTGACAGTTGTCCAGAAGACAATCATTGACACCCTTCACAAGGAGGGTAAGCCACAAACATTCATTGCCAAAGAAGCTGGCTGTTCACAGAGTGCTGTATCCAAGTATGTTAACAGAAAGATGAGTGGAAGGAAAAAGTGTGGAAGAAAAGATACACAACCAACCCAGAGAACCGCAGCCTTATGAGGATTGTCAAGCAAAATTGATTCAAGAATTTGGGTGTATTTCACAAGGACTGAGGCTGGGGTCAATGAATCAAGAGCCACCACACACAGACATGTCAAGGAATTTGCTGAACCACAGACAATGTCAGAGGCGTCTTACCTGGGCTAAGGAGAAGATGAACTGGACTGTTGCCCAGTGGTCCAAAGTTATCTTTTCAGATGATTGCAAGTTTTGTATTTCATTTGGAAATGTCTTGGTTACGTATGTTACCCTCGTTCCCTGAAGGAGGGAACGGAGACGTTACGAATGGGATCTTGCCCGATAGCCCAATCACCTTCGAGTGGTACGAAACAAGCCAATGGTATAAAGTACATTGGTCTGCGGAATTTGCATCGCGAGCTCCTCCCCGCAGAGCGGGTATATAAGGAGCAACGAGAGCAACTCGCATTCAAGTCTTCGCTGAAGAGCCGAGCCAGTGACCCGGCCGTTCAGCGGAACAGCGATGTGGCAAGGGGATGTAATATCTCCGTTCCCTCCTTCTGGGAACGATGGTTGCATACGTAACCAAGACGTTCCCTTTCAGTCGGTCACTTTCGACGTTACGAATGGGGTCCCTTACAAAACGCCACATGGCTGTCTTCCAGCGACCCGTGTGAGTGATAGCACCCTGTCGTGAGGCCAGCACAAGTGAGGGCCTATAGCTCACACAGAATACACTGGGTAGCATATTCCAGCTGGACATATGCTAGCAGGCTGCCTGCCCGTGGGAGGACTTACAGAAGGCAGGTATCTACCAAGGTGGTGATAAATAAGAACTCTGAGGTACCCAGCCCGCAGGGTGGAAGTTTCAACGACAGAGCTGGCAAGGGGCTTGCCAAGGGAAAGACACATGCTGTGGAGAGACTTACTGTGGACATACACACGTGGGATTACCCAGAAGGGGAATCACGACACATGGAGGCACCTAGTCCCACACATGGCTGACCAAAGGGCATGTACACAAGTGTTGGACATCAACAATGCTGGAGGAACCCAGGGTTCTGACTGAGGAACTCACCTGAGGGGAATAGCGCACGCATCCAGTCCGCGGAGTGGAATGGTGCAGCAAGCGGATTGACACCAAGCAGGTCCTTACTGGCCCGAAGGGGCGAGTACCCGGGAGGACACGGGCTCTACACGGAGATTATAAAACCTCGCGAATGTGTTAGGTGTTGCCCAGCCCGCAGCTCTACAGATGTCTGCTAGCGAGGCGCCATGCGACAGCGCCCAGGAGGAAGCTACGCTCCTAGTTGAGTGAGCTCTCACCCCTAGGGGGCATGGCAGGTCTTGAGCCTGATAACCCAGGACAATAGCATCCACTATCCAGTGGGATAACCTCTGCTTGGAGACAGCCTTTCCCTTCTGCTGGCCTCCGTAACAGACAAAGAGCTGGTCTGAGGTCCTAAGGCACCGAGTTCTGTCCACGTAGGTGCGGAGCGCACATACTGGACAGAGCAGCGCCAGGGCTGGGTCTGCCTCCTCCAGGGGCAGCGCTTGCAAGTTCACCACCTGATCCCTAAAAGGAGTGGTGGGAACTTTGGGCACGTACCCAGGCCGGGTCTCAAGATAACGTGAGAGTTAGCCGGCCCGAATTCCAGGCACGCTTCGTCAACTGAAAATGCCTGCAGGTCCCCGACCCTCTTCACCGAAGCCAAAGCCGTCAGGAGCGCAGTTTTCAAAGATAGAAATTTTAGCTCTACTGAGAGCAAGGGTTCGAAGGGAGCTCTCTGCAGTGCTGATAGAACCACTGCGAGGTCCCAAGAGGGGACTTGCTGAGGGCGAGGTGGATTGAGCCTCCTTGCTCCTCTCAGGAACCTGATGATCAGATCGTGCCTCCCAAGAGACTTACCTTCAACAGGGTCATGGTGAGCCGAAATGGCGGCCACATAGACCTTGAGGGTGGAAGGAGACAGCCTTCGTTCCAACCCCTCCTGAAGAAAGGAAAGCACTGACCCAATCGGGCATTTCCAGGGGTCCTCACGCCATGAAGAACACCAAGTGACGAAGAGGTTCCACTTCAAAGCATAGGCATGTCTGGTGGACATGGCTCTAGCTGAAGTGATGGTAGCTACCACCTGTGGTGGCAAGGTACCTAAACCTTCCTTGACCCGTCCAGAACCCACACATGTAGGTTCCACAGATCGGGACGTGGGTGCCAGAGGGTGCCCCGTCTCTGAGAAAGAAGGTCCTTCCTCAGAGGAATTGGCCAGGGAGGGGCTGTCGCGAGGAGTACAAGTTCGGGGAACCAGGTCCGGCCGGGCCAAAAAGGCGCAACCATGAGGACCTGCTCCTCGTCCTCCCTGATCTTGCACAACGTCTGTGCAAGAAGGCTCACTGGGGGAAACGCATACTTGCGCAGGCCCAGCGGCCAGCTGTGTGCCAGGGCGTCCGTGCCGAGGGTGCCCTCGGTCAGGGAGTAAAACAACTGGCAGTGGGAATTTTCTGGAGAGGCAAACAGGTCTACCTGAGCGTCTCCGAAGTGTTCCCAAATCAGCTGAACCGACTGGGGGTGGAGTCTGCACTCCAGAACGTGCTTGTCCTTCAGCAGGGCCCTGAAGCGGTGCAGAGCAAGACGTACTGCTAGCAACTCGAGGCAATTGACATGCCACTGAAGTCGGGGTCCTGTCCAGGAGCCTGACACAGCATGCCCGTTGCACATGGCACCCCAGCCCATGGCAGAGGCATCTGTTGACACAACAACATGTCTGGACACCGGTTCTAGGGGCACGCCGGCCCGTAGAAACGAGGGGTCCAGACACGGGGTGAAGTATCGGCGGCAGGCTGGAGTGATGGTCACTCGGAGCATGCCCTGTTGCCATGCCCATCTCGGGACTCGGTCGTGAAGCCAGTGTTGAAGCGGTCTCATATGGAGTAGCCCGAGCGGTATGACCGCCGCCGCGGACGACATATGCCCCAGGAGCCTCTGAAACAGTTTCAGTGGAACCGCTCTCTTGCCCTCGAATTGTCTCAGGCAATTCAACAGTGACTGCGTGCGCTCGTTCGTAAGCTGCGCGAACATGGGAGAGCTTGCTCTTTTCCCAGTTGACCTGAAGACCCAGTCGGGCGAGGTGTCTGAGCACCAGATCCCTGTGCTCGCACAACCGCTCTCGAGAGTGAGCTAGAATCAACCAGTCGTCGAGGTAGTTGAGGATACGGATTGGCCGTAACCCACCTGTCTTCTTGGGTACTATGAAGTACGGGCTGAAGTTGAAAGGCAAAGCGTTCTTGAGCTGTCTTTGCATGGAAACTGGCAAGGGGAGAGGAGAACGAGAGCGGCGAGGAAGCACGTCGCCAACTGTTGTTCGTGGCCTCTTGGGACCCGGAGGTGGAGGAAACAGCTCTTTTAGTGAAGGTTTGGGTACCACCCCAGTGGCGGAACAAAAAGAAAACGAGAACAAATGATTCTCCCCCGGCCCTCCTCCGGGGGAAGGAGTGGTCCTGCTACCATCTCCTGATGAGCTGACGTCTCCAACTCCGGGTCGCCAGTCTCAGGAACGCCGCTTGGCCTGGCGTTTGGCAGGTTTAGGGGCAGAGATGGGTTGCGCCGGCCTTCTGCGGCCATCTCCTCGCTGCGGCCGGGGTGAAGGCTGCTGCTGTGGCCGAGCGGGAGTGGAGGAGGCCGCAGGGGGGCGCCCTCGGCGACGAGCAGGCTGAGGCAGTTGCGCCGGCGGCGGGGTGGAAGCAGCAGTGGGCCGCCGGGGCAGGACTTGTCTGATGGCCTCAGACTGCTTCTGGGTGGCAGAGAACTGCTGGGCAAAGCTCTCTACCGCGTCGCCGAAGAGGCCATCCTGGGAGACCGGGGAGTTGAGGAACTGAGCCCGATCAGACTCCCTCATGTCTGCCATGTTCAGCCATAGGTGGCGCTCCTGGACCACCAAATTTCTGTTTTTGCTCTGTTATACTATTGTTAGCAATTTCTTTATCGTCCAATTTATCTGGTGTACACACTTTTATTTTCATAATAAACTTGTTTGTTAGATTATAGACAGTTACAGGGGTCTATAATAAATATTAACGGGTTTTATTCAACATGTTTAGAATGATTGAAGTAGGCTAATTTTTTTAAATGTAAGTCCAAAAAATAAATCAAATAAATAAATAAAAAACATTGGAAAACAATAACTGTTGTACTTTTTTTATACATTTTGTATAATTTCATAGTTTATGCATTATAATTATAAAAACAAAAATAAATTTAGCCACTCACATAGAAATATCTTAGGCCTTATCCTTTTCTGACAGTTTTAGGGTTTTTTTTAAATCCTGAAAAAAACTTATTTGTGCTGCAAATAATAATTTCAAACTCATTTGATACTGACCTCTGACACCCTGTGACATGACATGTATCTGAATTTTCATAATCTCATGGATGTAACAGTAAAACTGTTCAGCTCACAGATCAAGACTAAGCTGTAATGCAAGCAGAACTTTCACAAATGCTTATAAGTCATTAAAGGATTTTATAACACTGTAAAATAATGTCTAATTAGTTAACATTAGCAAATGCATTGATAACACTTCATAATAACTGCACTCATTAGTAAATAGTCAGTTCATGCTTTATAAAGCCTTGTCCCAATATTAATAGTCAGGAGTAAGCAGTTTATAAATACAGCTATAAATAGCTTGTTCTTGGTTTATAAGCACATTTATTAAAAAGGAGAGTAAAGGGTCTGTTATCTTCCTATGAAAAAAATTAAAAAACAAATAAACAAACAACAACACTGATTGATACAGAACTCAGAAATTTTATTGTGGATTTATGATAAAATCAGCCTGTAAATGAATTCATACTCCTCCAAGAAGACACAAGAAGTTCACACCAAACTTTTTCAACATGATGCCAATATACTGAAGATGTTAAATTGCGAATGGGTTTAGGATACCTTAAATGGTGTGGCCATAGCGATTTATTAAAGTAACATAAAACAATACAATAGTTATTTTACTATATCTTTACAATTTTTCATTCTAACTCTTCATATTTTTTTATATACGTAGAAGTCATCATTTGAAGGAAGCACAGTAAGTTTCATAGCTTTATTATGTTCAGGAGCCATCATAAAATTAAAACTATCATAACTTATAAATCAAGCTTGCAATTCCTAGTACCAATAATGGCCACCAGATGGAGCTATAGGATTACTTTTAAATAATTATTGTAGAAACGAGTATGATTTAAATCATTTATAGAAATTTTTCAAAGAAAAATAATCTATATTTTATGTATTTTACTGATGAAATGACCCTCACTTAATTAGAATAACATGCTGAAGTATTGTGAAATACTGTATATTAAGAATAGTTCTTTATAGGCTTTATGGACAGATGAGTTTTGACTGACTCTTGAAGGATCAGCACCACATCCTCTTTTACCACTGTTTAAAGAATTTATCTTACAGAACAGGTGCGAATGAATTTTGGATAGCTTGAATGGTTTTGTCGTGTTGATTTTTTGAAATAACAGTAAAAAAGGAACCAGTAAATGTGTGTGTGTGTGTGTGTGTGTGTGTGTGTGTGTGTGTGTGTGTGTGTGTGTGTGTGTGTATGTGTGTGTGTGTGCTGAGTTTGTGTGAATGTGTGGGGGAGGGGGAGGGGCTGGGTGTCAGAGAGAGAGAGAGAGAGAGAGAGAGAGAGAGAGAGAGAGAGAGAGAGAGAGTGAGTGAGAGGTAGGGAGACTTAATCATCTCCTTAATCACCAGAATTATAGGTCAATAAAATCATTACAAACCACAAAGAGAGAAAGAGAGAGAGACAGAGAGAAACATCTCAGAGTTAACATCTCTTTAATCACCAGCAGAAAAAAATCTGTAATTTTGTGTTGTTGTTGTTGTTTTCATCATTACAGCTTAAGAAATATCTTAGGCCTCATCATTTTCTGTCAGTTTTAGGGACAAAAAAAAACTAGTACAAGTTAATTTGTAATCCTAAACCAGTTAATTTAATTAATTTACATAACACATTAACTGAAAAAGAATTAAGAATTAAAGTCAAGAATTAGGTGTGAAACTATCAGGGAGCATTTAGTCTCCAGCGCAGATGCACACACACAGAGCAGTGAACACACACACACTGTGAGCACACACCCGGAGCAGTGGGCAGCCATTTATGCTGCGGCGCCCAGGGAGCAGTTGGGGGTTCGATGCCTTGCTCAAGGGCACCTAAGTCGTGGTATTAAAGGTGGAAAGAGAACTGTACATGCACTCCCCCCACCCACAATTCCTGCCGGCCCGGGACTCGAACTCACAACCTTTCGATTGGGAGTCCGACTCTCTAACCATTAGGCCACGACTTCCCTGTGGTCAATGACAGTGGTCAATGACAATGGTCAAGTCTTAACTTATCCATTTCTGTATTGCATTTGTGTTTGATATTTCTCATGGGGATTTCATAATTTTCGACTTTACAGTTTGAGTTAAAACTCTTTTTTAGCGCATTTCATCTGTAAAAGAAAATATGCCAAAAAATTCTGCACACATGAATATAAGGAGTTTTTCTCTTCCAGCTTTCCTGGACTATTGTATATCACTCATAAATTAATTAATAAAAAATAATGGTAGTTATTAAGATTGATATGGTTTGGAATTGGTAAAATGTGCTTGGAAAAAAATACATAATAAAACAATGTTTTAATGTTTAAGTTTGGAATATTAACTGACATGAATGAATGCTATATAAATATTGTTCATCTTATTGTAAAGTGTTACTAAAGTTATATATATATTGTTCTGTGAATGTGTCATGAAAGTCATGAAACTTGACACACACGTCAGAACTGGCAAAAGATTAGGTATAATATGGTTTGCTAAGGTGGGTGTGGCAAAATGGCTGGACAGCGCCACCTATACATTTTTTAACGAAGTGCATCTTGAGCTACGTTTCACGTACTTGTACGAAAATCGGTACACACATGTAACACACGAATATCTACAAAAAAGTCTCGTTGTACGAAATCCAAATCCCAACAGGAAGTCAGTTATTATTTTTTTTCTCAGCAAAAATTTTGTCTTTTTTGCCATTTTCAGGGGTTGTACTTTTACGAACTCCTCCTAGAGATTTATTCAGATCAACACCAAAGTTTGTCAGTGTAATCTAAAGGCCTTTGCGATGTTAAATTGCGAAGATCTAGAGTTTTCGTTTAAGGGCGTGTCCATGGCGGCCTGGCAAATTTCGATGATTCGCCATGAAAAATGAAGTTGCTATAACCCAGACATACAATGTCCAATCTGCACCAAACCTCACATGTTTGATAAGACTCCTGACCTGAACAGATCAACATTCCCAAATTTAGTTATAGTCATAGCGCCACCTGCTGGCAACAGGAAGTGAATGCTTTACGCTGCAATGAACTACTCCTAGAAATTTTATAAAATCAAAATTGTGTTTTGGTGAGTTTAATCTAAAGGCCTTTGCGATAGTGAATTGTGAATATCTTGAGTTTTCAATAAAGGGCGTGTCCTTGGCGCCGTGACAAATTTTGATGTCTCGCCATGGGAATAAAATTTGTAACTCAGGCATAAAATGTCTGATCTTCCCCAAACTTCACATGTTTGATAAGAGTCCTGCTGTGAACACATCTGATGGCTAATAGTCCATCGGGTGCATGCATGTGCCAGACAATCTGTCCACAGGTCTGTCACACTAGACGACCGTGTGTCAGCTCTTCAAGAGCATGATTACCTGTAGACAACCGAACCAGTTAAGATACTGCTAATCACTTCATGTTCTCAGATGGCTATTGTTTAAGTTTGTGTAAGTTATGGAGGTAATTTTAAGACTATAAATATATACTATAAGTCACATAAATATGAATAAATACAGATGTAAATATTTCAGTTTAGATGTGTGTGTATTTATACATGCATATAAATGTACACATTGCACACACATAACCGGGAATTCGTATTACAGTTATTTGAAATTCTAGTAGCATATCACAAATGTCACTTGGGGGTTATATTACTTTGAGTTTAATTTTGCAATATGTATTACTTTATCCCCGGGGTAATTTTAGATTTCCACTTTTTTCCCCACTCATTTTTGATACCCAAATTTAAAGTCCTTATCTTGTACACAACAGTTCATTTTTCTGACATTATTATAAAAACGTCTTAAGAAATTCCCTTTTGGTGTTGCTTTAAGCTCTATTATACTACTTTATGCAAAAGTTAATGTGGTTTTGTCTGAAGCTTTCTGCTCTTTTTGTAGAAATTAAAAAATAAAATAAAATAAAAATAGAGAGAATAGTTTTAAATGTGACTTGGTGTATGGATATTTCTTTAAAGTGGGGCCCCCATTCTCAAGACAACATTTTTCAGATGTTAAGATGTTGCTTGTTTAAAAAACAGCTGGAAACTGCTACAAAATCAGTGTGCACACATGTAACACACAAAGTTACTCCCTATTAAGCACTTAACAACTGATAAAATAGCTACTGGAAATACCTGGAAATTAATATTATCAACAAATCCGTGAATATCCTAACATAAATACATGTAAAGAGTGTGTTTAATTAAGATTAATTTTCATGTTCACTTACTCAAGCCCTTTGATTGCAGCATTATGGTTTCTAGTGAAGAAGTCTTCATCAGTGGATGAGAACAAGTGTGTGTTCATCAGTCCCTGTAACATCAAAACATGATTTAAACATTAGTGATGATTAATGATCAATGATCAAGCTGAGGCACTTATTAACAATAGTTTGCCATGCAAGGTATTGTAGCGTATGTCACCTACAGCAGCAGCAGCGCGCCAGCGCCGCGTCAGGCACGCATCTGGTGTGACACAGAAAACGCAAGGCAGCCGCCACGTTCCTGACACGCAGCAGAGACGCCACGCATCCAGTGTGTCACCGGCTTAGAATCAGCTGCAGGGTGGGATTTGCGCTGAACGCGGAGACTTCCGCCACTTAACATGTTCGTTTGGAAACACGAAAATGTACTTCTGTTCCGCGCACAAAATATTGCATTGTCATTCGGTACACACGTGCACCGTACCGAAAGCCCTGTACCGAAATGGTCCGGTACGAATACACATACCGTTACACCCCTAATATATATATATATATATATATATATATATATTTCTTTTCGTCTAGTATTTTTCTGTTTTTGCTTACATTACAGTTCAAAAGCATAAATAAAATTTTAAAAAACAAGCGTTTTTACAAATTCTGCCTCTCATTTGCTACCCCAGTTGAAGAATGACCCTTAATCATTATATATAATTGTCCATGAAGGCTGGAAGTGAAAAATCCTTATATTCAGGTATGCATAATTATTACACAGGTTTTCTTTTACAGTTAAAATGATCTAATCCCATTGCTTAAAAAAAAAAAAAACAACTAGCTTTCTAATCTTTTTGTATTCTATCGGTTTTCTTTTCTTTTTTTATTCAATTAGCAAAAGCAAAAACGACCTCTAACACTAGCTTGCTCTATTATATTATTTTTCTGTTTTATCAGTTTCCTTTTTATTTATTATTTTATGTAAAAAGCACTTGCTATGTGTAATGTGTTAAGCTAACTGAGACTTGTAACAGTCAAAAAAGAAATTCTAAATTTGCACTTTATGTAATTCAATTACATAACAATTTTCCATCCATTTTGATTACATAGTTTTAACATAAGAAATCGTTAAATTAAATGTGATTCATATGCTTCAGTCATACATGAATTAAACCGGTAAGTTTTACGCATGTAATAGTATACAGCAAAGTCCATACACTGCTCAGTGTTCATGTGTTTCCGCACTACAAAGTGTTAAAGTAGCATTGAGATACTTTTTTTTCGATAACTTTTAGATAACTTTTTTTTTCATTAATATGACCATCCACAAAATGCTTGCTACAGTGCATGCTTGGTAACGCTATAGTAAAAACTCCCATCATGCACTGAATGAATGAATGATAATTTTCACCACTGTTGAGAATCGCATGATAAGTATTCACGTTTAAGTCTGAGCTGATATGGGTCTTCTTTTTCCCCCCAATATTTAAGCATTAAAGTGTTACTTGTTTAATACGATTTTTCATAGTTCAGTAATAGCTAAATATAAGACAACAAACCAAAGAGAGACACCTTCATAATGTTCATTCAAATGCTTTATAATCAGAAAGTATAAGCTAATTTGCGATCTCAAGCTTTTAATTCAATGGGGCACTAATGTTTATTGTAATTCTTAAAAGAGTCAAGAGACAAATTAAAGCAAACTGATCTTAAATCAGCTTAATTATGTAGTTTTAATTAATTTAATGAATTTTGATACTTATTGCATGCATAACAGAAAAAGGAGAATGATATTTAATAACTTCTGATTGACCTAGTTTACCAACCCTTGCCTAATAACACACAAAACCAGCACTGTTCATTAATAAAAGAAAGTCAAGTTTAACAAACCTTACATTTACTGGTATTTCATTATTTCTTTCATAATCACATTTGCAATTGGTTTGTAAAAGGTGTAATTATACATGTTTGGATTGAGTTTTCGTTTAGTTTACACCATTTTGTCAGCAGGTGGCGCCAGCCTGTGGGGTTTTCAGCACTTTGAAACAGTGAATCATTTTGCAAGGCTGTGAGCGCTACTAAGCCTTGTTTCTCTCATTACTAATTTCACCAGTTTAGATGGAGTTTGGGAAAGGGAATTGTGTTGAAACTGTTGAGAGATTGATTAATTTGTTTTGCCATCAGTGTTTGATATTCTGGAATATATTATTTAGCATTAATGTTTAAATATATAAATAACTTGATTTTAAGGTGGCCCCTGGCTTGGCCCTGGTGGTTGGCAGTCTTTGCTCAATGGTTAAATCTCTCTCTACTGGAACCACCCCTATAATGCAAAGGCTGTCCAGCTGTTTGAATTCCTCCATAATGATTCACAAACAATATTCTGATATAAACATACAATTTCTGAATGCAATTCAGCAAATTTTTGAAAGGGAAATTGTATTGGTAAGGATAAGTATACACAAAGGAAAGCCTCACTACTATTAGTGTAGCAGGGAGGCCATGCCAAATTAGACTACTTCAATCTGTTGTCCATTGTAGACATTACTATCCTTCAAGCAGGTAACATTATTATTGCTAACATAGCAGACCCATCAGAAAATACATTGGCATCATTTGTATTAAAGAGAAAAAAATTACTTCATCAGATGTTTAAGTGAATAAAATAGCCTTGACAGCCAAGTTCCACAACTATTGACTTTGATCTCTCTCACCGGACTTGTGTGTGTATGTGTGTATATATATGTGATGCAGGGTTGACAGGTTTTTGCAAAAAAAAAAACACCCAATTGCTTCTCAAATCTAGCCAAATTGCATTTTAAGGGGGGTTTTCCAGTTCAAATCACATTCCAGGGGATAAATATCATGTTACTGGGGTCACTTCAACCAATGGACATAAAAAGCAAACTGTAAAATCAGTGTTAGTAACCCATTTGGCAACACTGAGGTGATGTAAAAGAGGAAAGCAGGCATTTGATTTTAAATGATGATTTTGCAGGAGTAATGAACACCTGCTGTTATTGAGAATTACAGAGGATCAGATGTTGATGTTTTATTGGTTAAAATCAGTGGAGATCAGTGTTTGCTTTAGTTGGGCTCTGTGTTAGCTCTTTAACAATGCACGTAGTGCTGAGAAGCAGAGAGATCAGATAGTCATCAGCAGCTGGCCTGATTACAATCAAAATAACTTTTTACAAGTATGAGTTTAAGATTTGCACAATCTGCCATGTGAAAATGCAGAACACAAGCACAATACAGCCCTGATATTTTCATGGAATAATTTTATATATATATTTCACAAGCTAGGACCACGCCACAAACAAACTAAGGAACTGGGGAAGAGTAGAAAGAGGATGAAGGGGTCGAGGGAATGGGATGATGGTCAGGTTGATCAGGGCGTCTTGAATTGAGGGCTCAGAGAGACTCAGGGTGGGGGTACCGTCTCTAGCGTATATTTAGGCCAGACAATGATATTGATTTTCAATATCGAAGCATTATGACACTGTTTTAGTAGGACTTTTATTTGCAGATCAGGAACAGCTGAATGTCAGACAATAAACCAAAGAGAGATCACTCAATGATGTTCATGAGTTACAGACAGAAAGAGTAAACTAAGTTGCTACTTCAAATTTTGATTCAGCAAAGCTCAAACATTTGTTGTGGAACAATTTTGCAATTTTGCTTAGAAGCAAATTACTTCGATTTAGTAAAAGGGTCAAGAGACTACCTTGAAAAGCAAACCTTGACCACAATTCTTTTTTTTCTTCTTCAGTTTATTTCATCCAAGGCTGTGGCAGTGAGTTGCAGTTCTTGTGTTTCTCTTTTCTTTAGTGATTCTGCTTGTTAAGCAGCTGCTCATCACTACATATATATACAGAGTTACAGTTACATGTCTGTGTGTATATATATATATATATATATATATATATATATATATGTATATATATATATATATATATATATATATATATATATATATATATATACATACACAGGCATGTAACTGTAACTCTGTGAAACATTAGTATTATAAGAATCTTAAAGGTTCTTCTTATGTAACACACCCCGCTAGAAGACAAGGATCATAAACATTCCCTCCGAAAGTATAACTCCTCACTGGCTCACTCAATCTGAAATTGTCACTTCACGATTTCGTGGGGAAGTCATGGTCTAGGAGTTACTTTGGATGGGTTAAATGCAGAGCTTGAATTCTGAGTATGGGTCACCATACTTGGCTGTATGACACTTCACTTTAAAAGATCAAGAATGCTGAATTCTAAGAGAGGTCACTGAAGATGAAATCAAAGATCAAATACTTCCCTAACTTTTATAACCACTATTATTGTATTCTTTACTCTTCTTCTACTATGAAGTCCCCAATTTGAGTAGAGCTATATAGTAAGAAATTTATTTCCCATACCACAGAAATTAACATTTCTCAGATTTAATAAACAAATTACACTGTGTTCACTGCCCAATGGGTTAAAAATGAGTTAGAATTATCTTAATTATTAAATATAAATATAAATATTAAATATATTAAATATAATATACATTAATTATTAATATTTTAGAAGCTAATTTGCAACAACGTGTAATTATATATGAGCATGAAGAACCAAAGAAATATAGCAGTGCTGTTCAGTGCCTCTGATTCTTCACACTTCATCCCTGGTTTAGAGAGAGTATGCCTGAAGCTAAAACATAAAATAAAAAATAAAACACTTTGATCATATGTCTGGAGTATTTGTCTTGAGTAGAACAGTTCCACTATTCTCTTCCTTGAATTCCCTTTTCCTTCAAATCCTTCCAGATTATTACTGGAAAGTCACAAATAAAGAGCCACTGTTTTATTTCAAACATCAAAGACTTAGAAGCTCTTTTTCTGGATGACCATGTCTTACATTAATTCTGTTGTTAAATGTATATCCGTGAGTGGTTTTCTTCCCCTATAATATATAGGAATATATAAGAAGAAGAATTTAGTTATAAGAATACATGAGTTTATGAACACATTATTTGCTTTGTAATCTCTTCAAATATAAGTATACACAGCTATGAAAGAAATGAATCTGACTGCAAAATCTGAAACCTGTATGAATTCAAATGAGTCTGGATGTGCGCAGACTTGTGCATACGATTCACTCTGTGCTATCCTGTCTATAGACTGATCATGTAGCCGGGGGCGTACATTTCGTCTAATAGTAGAATTATATGCCTGAAGAAGGTCATGGACTGAAGCTTTATGAGCAAATACATTTATATTTTTCTTACTCAAATTATTCTTATTGTATTTTTCTAGTGCTCAAATAAATCACTTATATGATGTCTAAGTTTCTGTCTAGTGTTTTATAATTAAAAAAAACTATGCAGTGGTATGTTTACTGACTAAATAGTTTGTAGAAGCCTTCAATACTATTGGGAAATATATTTTTGTATTTTGGGTGGGTGATGGGTCTTATCATAGTCTCATAAAAATATTTGCAGGAGTCTCATTTTTCATGATATCTTATTCAGATTTTAAATAGAAACTCATGAGACATGTGGCTTTCAACCCATTACTTTTCTAGATTGCTCCAGGACTCATTTAATGTATTTTTATATATATATATAAAAAATTTAAGTGTGGTAAAAAAAATTCAATGCACTTCAGTGTCTATAACTTTTAATATTTTTGAGCATTATCATATCTGGTTGATAAAAAGTAAAGCCCAAAGGGTCTTCTTTCCAAAGACACCAAAATTATGTTTGTAACACACTGAAGTAGTAAATTGTTAGGAAAAAGTTAGGTAGAGCACTTTCAGCTGTGAGTCCCATAATGGGGGGTGCTGGCTAACAGGTTAAGAAAATAAGGTACAGAATAAGGGACGATCCAAATATTTGTAATGTACAATAATATAGGCCTACATCTGCCTGCAGTTAAAAAGTTATCATATTTGTTTTGCTTCACCCATTTATGTTTTACAATGTATTACAATTATTCTAAAAAAAATTATGATAATGGTAATAATAATATTGTCATAAAAAAAAATACCATCGGCCTGAGTAAATTTTACCATTATAGAATTGAGATAGTAATTTAGGAGGTGAAAATACTGTGAAATTAGAAATGCATATTTTAAATTTTAAAATTTTAAAGCATAATAACTGAAGGTCTATGCAACAGTCAATAAAGCATGTTTTTAAACAATGGCACTTAAAGTTTTGAAGTAAAATATTATTTCAACCATATAGCCTGTGAATAAATAAAAAGCATACTTTTCAATGAAAGAACTCTTAGAGAGTGTAGACTGCTCCTGGTGTTTGGATTTGTAATTCAATAAAATGACATCCAAGTTTAAGGATAGCCTACACTAGTGTTTTCTTTACTCTCTATTTAACAGAATTAACTTACAATGAAATTCGTCTTCCTTTAGGTGGACTGAATGTTTTCCTGACTTGCTAAATGTTGGGCTCATGTTATATTCGGCTCAAACTGATTTTGTAAAATCAAAACATGCGGATGGTGAAGCTGCATCAGTTAGCGCGAGTCACGCTCGCTATGAAGCGGGAGCAGCTGGCGGAGGATTCCGCTTGGTCTTAAAGAGGTTGGTGTTTGGTATAGATCTGTATAGCTTTTGGGGGTTGTGAATTTCTTGCTCTTTCATATGGACAGTGTCTTATGAGGGTTTCAAACTTGCAGAAAAGGTTTAGGACAAATGCCAAGTCTTTTTGGTTTTAGGACAACTTTGAAAAAAGGTTTTGATCTACTTCAAAAGCTGACTACTGTATAGCGCAATAAAGTTGATTAGTTAGCCTATTATAACTTAATTTCAGAGGAAGTTGCCTTAACTCAAAAATAAATAAATAAATGATGCAAACTGTAAATTTTATTTGTTGCGTCCATACAATATTTTTAGAGTGTAAAATATAAATTCTCACAGAATGTAGCTTATTCATCACCATTATTTTGAACCATCTCTTTATGTTTTTCTAAATCCCAAACAGAGTCTAGACATCAGTAAAGTATCCGTCTATGATCTGTTTTATAGGCTATTTTATATTTAGGAAATACACATGCGTTACAGACCTGATAATATATTCTGTAGACTTTATGTGATTTACAATGCACAAGCCAGAAGCAACAATATCTGGAGTGAAGGGTTGGCCACTCTCAAAACATAAAACATACATTTTATTTCAATTTTAGCTTTTGTGTTTCAGAGGAAAAATCAGGGGCGGGGCGGCAGTGGCTCAGTGGTTCATGTAGGTTGTCTACAAACCGGAAGGTTGGTGGTTCAATCCCCGGCTCCACCTGACCAAGTGTCGAGGTGTCCTTGAGCAAGACACCTAACCCCAGCTGCTCCCGATGAGCTGGATGGCGCCTTGAATGGCAGACACCGCAGTCGGTGTGTGAATGTGTGTGTGAATGGGTGAATGTGAGGCAAAATTGTAAAGCGCTTTGGATGGCCATGTGGTCTGTTGAAAGCGCTATATAAATGCAGTCCATTTACCATTTACCATTTAGGAAAAATCCGTGTTAAGGCATCTCTCCATTACGGACCATTTTGAAAGCAGAATTTATGCAAACGTGTATAAAATACTTTAAAAACTTTAACAGAGATGTCTTGAGGGTATTTAATAGGTCTCCCCCCCAAGTAAGAGAAATTTGTCATTATTCAACTAATCGCAGGTTTAGATTAAATTTACATCTATAATCAAGCCTTAATATATTCTGCGACATTTTAATTATTTATTAATAAAAAAAACATTCTGTCGGCTGCAAGATGAAATTCACAGTGCTGCCTCTCATCTCCACAGTATACTGTATGCGCCTTTAGAGAGAAAAGCAGCCTTCACAGATTACATAATTATTTCGTTTTGAATTGATTAATTTATAAGCAGACAAAAGTAGCTTTATGTAGATATATTTCTCATGCACAAACACTTGAATATGAATATGAATAATAATTCACATTTTGCATATGCATTACAAAGTAAATAATTTTTTTTACATGCAATAATCAAAAATAACCAAAAAAGATTTGTAATGAAGATAAAATATGTAGACAAATAAGTATAAATGCTGCGCATGCACTCAGCATCACACGCACCTCGCAATTCTTGCACTGTGAGATTTTAAGACATATGATACACACCAGCATTTAAATGTGGGCTGCAATTTATTTATTTATTTTTCCTTTACTTAAGTTATATAAAGACAAGTAAAGAAGGAATCCCTTTAAAATCACTGAAGTTGTCAATTAATGAAGCGCTTTTTTACTTTGTGTGCATTTTGTTGATTATAATGAGAGAACTTGAATTTAAACTTGAGGATGTTTTATCAATCAGTTCATTATTTTGAGTTTCAAGGATTAATTATATCTTGCATGTTTAATTTATTTGTTTCTTGATTTAATTAAGTCAAAATAATGGGAGCAAAATTATACAGTGCCTCACGATTTACGATTCATAATTTCTTAATCAGTGTACAGACAAATATCTTTTCCCAAAAAAGTTAACTGTCAAAATAAAGGACAGGTAACGAATAACAAAATAGTGCGTGATAAAAATACATGTTTTATTAAAGGAATTTTAAAATATAAATTAAAATACAGGACTAATATGTGAGAAAATTTACATTTTGCATATTCCACCAAACATTGGACGTCGGAAAGACGTCGGATATATCAGGTCCATCGGTCCATGACCATTTCTGAACATCTATTAGGCGTCCAAACTAGCTTCACTATTTGGACGTCCAACCATGACCCAACTTGGACGTCATCTTTTACACTACTTCATATAGTGTAGCTCACTAAAAAAGGCTACCACTTTTAATGCTCCGATGCAAAGTAAACCACCATTTCTTTAGGATAATATAACACATAATTAATATTATATAAATAATACTGCACATCTATCAAATGTGTCAAATCTATGTCTTGTTTGATAACTTGTGGTTAAAGTGTCCACTAGAAAATCCAAATAGTCATCTTTAAGTTAAATATAACATATTTACAATTATTTTGTTAAACATTCAAAGGCCATAGTATATATTGCATGTTGCAATTAATCACTATTTGATAAATGATATTTAGAATATATATTTTATTGAATCATTCGCATTATTCGCATTGGATAATGCTATTCAACACTAAATTAAGTAAAAAAAAATGTACTGGTTAAAGATGAACCAATACTGATATTTTAGTGTTATAATGAAGCGAATGAACAATTAATACTGACTGTAATTGGTCCTCACCATTAACTGAGGTATACAATTGCTGACCATGCCATGACATGACATGTCTGTTATGATTGATGTTTTAGGCACATTTGGAACTACATTACTATTTTAAATCCTTATGAGTTAAAAGTTATAAAAAATATACTAGTGCGTGTCCATAAATCTCTTTGGAAAGTTAAATGCATATATCTATAAACAACATAAACTGCAACTAGGTTTTTGTTTAAAGATAAAAAAATCTACAAAAAAGCAACAGCATAGAGCACTCACGCACGCACGCACATGCAAACGCATGTGGAATATTCTTCCCCCATCTGATGGATATGGCTGAAGTATTTGGGTAGTAGTTCTTTGCAGGTAGGATTTGAGCCTGTGGCTGATATGTTACTCTGCCACAGATTGGTTCATAATAAGGACACAGACACGGCTTCCACAGAGCCTGCAAATAATCCACATTTACATCTTAACTGTCCATTTTACAGGATATTGAAGACTTGAAACAGGCTATATGTTACAGGTCACGCCTGCATCTTCTACGTGACCGCAGTTGGTTTTTCCCCATCCTGAGAATTTACACTGGTGAATAGAGTCTTCAGTACCAGCACAAGCAACATCATCCATCCAGATTAACCCAGTGCCTAAAAGAGAGAGAAAATTAATCTCATGCTTCTCATCAATCTTTATGGTCAATTTACCCTTCTCAAACCATCATGACTGTAAACTGTTAGAAATCGCTGTAAAAAAACAGCCAAATTTTGACAGTAACATGCCGTTTATCATTCAAAGAATGCATTCTGGGTAATATTAGTCATTTTCAAGAAAGTAGCCTGCTGCTATTTATCATGAATTAACAGCGTTCAAAGTCAACACTCAGAGACTGTGTTTCAAATCACATCCTAGTCCCTCATTCAGTATTCCCTACATGAGTTTACTAATATAGTCCACCTGACAGGGAGAATGAACACTAATGAGTGAATTCAGTCACTGATGAACAGCTGCTGTTAACAAACAGAATCACTGAAGAAAAGAGAAACAAGACTTCAGCCACAGCCTTGGATGAAATCAACTGAAGATTAAACAATCATCAAACAGCTTTACCAGCTTCACTCATTACTAACCAGACTTACTTTATTTCTGTCAGATGACTACAGAAGGTCTTATTAAGAGTTACAACTATTTAGATGATGACATTTAATTGTTTCATTTGACATTACCATTGCAGAGATTAGTGTTCTCTTTAGTTGTGATCCTGACCCTTGACTTCTGAACATTAGTTCTCTTACGAGAGCTCTCTCGTACTGCGTCTTAGCTAAGACGCTACGGGAAAAGTCTCTTTTCACGAAATACTGAAGCAAAAAATTATCCTTAATTTTGTATTTTTGTAAAACGCATTTGCAGCAGTACACAGCCATAGGCGAGACGGCTCGCTCGCTCACTGGCTTGTTCTGCGGCAACTGCACAGCCTATCGAGCGCAGGCTGATGCAACATCAGACCAATAAGGGCGCTTCGCGCCCTTCTTGCCACTTCCCGCCGAAACGGGTGTGGCCCAACCTATAAAAGGAGCTCGAAAAGGCTGACTCACCTGATTTTTCATCTCTTCAGCGAAGCTCACGCATCGCTGGATCACGAGGAAGCAAGCGCCGTCTGGAAGAGCACATCAGCAGGACGAGCCACCCTGAAGCCGCTGGCACCGCCGCCTTCCACTGCCGTTCCTGCTGCGCTATCCGGCGCCCATATCCTTTATAATCCTTGTTCTGTCATAATCTGTGTGTGTGTTCGCCCTGCGACGCACGTTCACAAAAGAGCTGCGTCTTTTTAAAGATGCCTTCATGCGGCTCGTGCAGAACCCCGCTCAGCGAAGGAGATCGTCATGTCATCTGCGTCTCCTGTCTGGGTGAAGACCATGCAGCGCTCGCGCTCGCTGATGGAGGATGTCCTCATTGCGAGCTGATGCCTATGGTGACTCTGAGGACTCGCCTGGCATACTTCTCGAAGCCTGCATCATCCGCTGCGCCGCAGCGCCGTAAGAAGCGCCGCTCGCAGCGCCTACCAGAACCGCCTCCAGCTCGGCCGAGCTCGCCGGTTCCCTCCGCTTCGCCGGTCTCCCCTGCATCGCTTCCCGATGCTCAGTGTCCGCTGCTTGCCGACGCGTCATCGGAGGAAGTGGATCTCAGGCCCGCGTCGGAGGAAGAAGACACGTGCTCTCTGCTGGCTTCGGGCAGTGAGGGTTGGACGAGCTCCGTGGATCTCGCGCCAGCTGCTCAGAGGCCCAGCAGACGGGGGGATATCGATAAGGAGCTGATGCGTGTACTCTCGTTGGCCGCGGCGAGCCTCGGCCTCGAGTGGTCTGCACCAGCGCCCCCTTCACGTTCCCGGCTGGATGGTAGCTATCTTCCGGATGAGCGCTCTTCCTCAAGCTCAAAACACGCCCCTTTTCTTCCTGAGCTTCACGAAGAAGTGGCGAAGGCTTGGGACGCTCCATTCTCGGCGAGAATCCGCTCATCTGTTTCGCCAGCATTCTCCACACTGGACGGTGCTAAGAACAGAGGCTACCTGTCACTTCCGCCGGTGGAACAGGCTATAGCAGCGCACCTTTGCCCGCCCTCTGCTGGACGGCGGACTAAGGCGGCGTTGCCATCCAAAGCCTGCCGCATGACGTCATCGCTGCTCACACGGATATTCTCTGCTGCTGGGCAGGCTGCGTCTGCGTTACACACCATGGCGACGCTACAGATTTTCCAGGGCGATCTTCTCCGCAAGCTGGATGAGATGGGACCTGAAGCGATCTGTCTCGCGGATCTGAGGAGTGCTTCGGATCTCTCCCTCCGCGCTGCTAAGTCCGCTGCACAGGCCATGGGACGGGTTATGGCTTCCGCTACGGTGGCTGAGAGGCATTTGTGGCTGACGCTTTCTGACATCAAGGAGTCTGAGCGCGCTGCGTTTCTTGACGCTCCGCTAACTCCTACCGGCCTCTTTGGATCTTCCGTCAACGAGTTTGTGGAGAGATTCGCCGAGGACCAGAAAGCTTCACAGGCGTTCAAGCACTTCTTGCCGAAGCGCTCCAGTTCTGCAGCTAGCCGCTCTAGACCGGCCCCACAGAGCTCTCAGTCACGCCCACCGCCTCCTGCTGCGCCATCACGACAGCGTCAGCAACGCAGCTCGGGACCCCGTTCTCGCTCTTCGAGCCGTCGCCCCGCGCCGCGGGAGCCGCGGCAGAGGATTGCGGTGAAGCCTGAAGCCCCGAAAGCATCCTAGCACTGCTGGGAAAGCGCCGGTGTTCGAGTTCCGCTGCGGCCGAGCTCTCACCCAAGCGCGCCGCTGTTGCAGTTCCAAGAGTTGCGACTGCCTCAGTGTTTTCTGCAATGAGCAAGCCTGCACGAGTGCCCGCTTGCCTGCACACAAAAGCCGTTATCACGGCTACCCAGATGTTTCACAAAAACAGCGTTTTTTCTGGTGTCCCGGCCACGGCCGATGGTGCTATAAATGTTGTGACGATGCCCACTCCTCAGTGCCCATCTCCACATGTAAGCACAGCCCTACACACAGGGCCTGCGCTCATAATGTCGACTCAAGTCGGTCGCGCACACTACATAGTAAACGTGCCCACCCCTCAGTGCCCACAATTACTATGTCACACGCGTCATGCGGTTTCTGTAAAAACGAAACCCGTGCACGCTCGTCCGGCCACGGCCGATGGTGCTTTAAATGCAGTGACGATGCCCACTACCCAGTGCCCATCCCCACATGTAAGCACAGCCCTGCACACAGGGCGGGCGCACATAAGATCGACACAGATCGGTCGAGCGCGCCGCATAGTAAACGTGCCCACTTCCCAGTGCCCACATACACTATGTCACTTACGGCGCGGGGCTTCTGTAAAAACGAGGCCCGTGCACGTACATTCTGCACAGGCAGACGGCGAGTTGGAAGTGGTAAAAGTGCACACATGCAACCCACGGTTACTCGCAGATATATTGAGTCCCACGGGACCCGCTCAGCCTCCCTCCAGTCGGTTAAGCGCCGGAACGGGGTCGAGGATGAGCGATCTGCCCGCTGTGATCAGCGCGCTCCCCGCCTCAGATGCGCAGCACACTCGAGCGCCGCCGTTGCCCAGTCAACGGAGCGCGTGTCACATCCAGCCCTTAGCCATTCATGCGAATGCATGGTCAGCGCTTCCAGGGGTTTCGGATTGGGTGCTAGGCATTATAAAGAGAGGCTACTCGCTACAGTTTTCTCGACGCCCACCGCGCTTCTCAGCGCGCGTCGAAACTACGGTCAAAACAGAAGTAGCACACATACTTCGGGCCGAAATATCGAAACTGTTGAGCAAAGGGGCTGTAGAGCCTGTGTCTCAAGCCCAAAGCGAGGGGGGGCTGTACAGCAGATACTTTCTGGTGCCCAAGAGAGACGGGGGTCTCAGGCCCATACTGGATCTAAGGCAGCTGAACAAGGCATTGATGAAACGCAGTTTCAAAATGCTCACGACCAGGAAGCTCCTCGCGCAGATTCGCGGAGGGGACTGGTTTATGTCAATAGATCTGAAGGACGCGTATTTTCAAATACAGATAGCGTCAAACCACAGGCGGTTTTTGAGATTCGCCTTCGAGGGCCAGGCATACCAGTTTGCAGTCCTGCCATTCGGCTTGTCCGTAGCTCCTCGTACGTTTACGAGGTGCATGGATGCAGCGCTCGCTCCTCTCAGACTCAGAGGCATACGAGTGCTGAATTATTTGGACGACTGGCTAGTTCTGGCCCAATCACGAGTGGAGCTCGTGAACCACAGGGCTGTTTTACTCGATCACCTCGAGAAGCTCGGCCTCAGTGTCAATTGGGCGAAGAGTTCGCTGAACCCCAGTCAGACGATCCTGTTTCTGGGTATAGTTCTGGACTCGTGTTCCATGACGGCGCGACTGTCACCACAGCGCACGATGGGCATTCAGCGCGCAGCGAGTTCTTTCCGCTGCGGCGCGACTGTGTCGCTCAAACACTGTCAAAGGATGCTGGGTCTCATGGCCTCAGCATCTCCGGTTCTGCGGCTGGGCCTGCTCCGCATGCGCCCCCTGCAGTTCTGGCTGAAGGCTCGGGTGCCGCGCAGAGCGTGGGCGTCTGGCCGGCTGCATTTCAAGGTCGATCAGAGCTGCGTTGCGGCTCTAGCACCTTGGACAGCGAACGGCTGGTACCGATCAGGTGTAAGCCTGGGGACTTCCCCGAGTGTGAAAATGGTGTCGACGGACGCCTCCACTTCGGGATGGGGAGCGCTGCTCGAAGGCAGACCGTCCTTTGGCCTATGGTCAGAACGGGAAAAGCTCCATCATATCAACTGCCTGGAAATGCTGGCAGTGGAGAATGCGCTGACGCGCTTTTGTCCCCATATCAAGGATCACCACGTCGTAGTCCATTCGGACAACATGTCCGTGGTGTCCTACATAAATCGCCAGGGCGGTCTCGGGTCCCGAAACCTGTACAGGCTGACGGAACGCCTCCTGATTTGGGCTCAGCGCAACGTGCGCTCGCTGAGAGCGGTGCATGTGCCTGGACTGCAGAATTTGGGTCCAGACAGGCTGTCCAGAGGCAATGTCCCTACGGGCGAATGGTCTCTACACCCGCAAACAGTTCGGCTGTTGTGGGAGAGATTTGGCAAGGCGGAGGTGGACCTCTTTGCGTCCCACGAAAACGCTCACTGCCCCGCATTCTTTTCCAAGAACGAAAGCGCGCTGTCACGGAAATGGCCGTGCTGCCCGCTTTATGCGTTCCCTCCCGTCTCCCTCCTTCCGCAGGTGATAGAACGGGTGAGAGAAACGAGATGTTCAATACTGCTTGTGGCACCTCTTTGGAAGAACCAACCATGGTTCCCAGATTTGATGCAATTAGCGGATGTCGCCCCATGGCCGGTACCGTTGAGGAGAGATCTCCTCTCGCAGGCCAGGGGCTCGATTTGGCACCCTCAACCGGAGTTGTGGTCCCTCCACGTATGGGCACTCAACGGTTACCCGCTGATCTCGCAGTGGGAGTGCTAAATACCATCACTCAGGCTAGAGCTCCGTCGACACGACGTCTGTATGCCTCGAAGTGGTCGGTGTTCTCCAGCTGGTGCACAGCTCGAGGTTATTCACCCCTTAGTTGTGAGGTGACGGAGGTCCTCTCCTTCCTACAGGAGCTGTTGGATAAGGGCAGAGCCCCATCCACGCTCAAAGTTTATGTGGCGGCCATCGCGGCGTTTTCTGAAACGGCGTCCGGTCAGTCAATAGGAAGGAACGATTTAGTCATCCGGTTCCTCAGAGGAGCTAGGAGGCTGAATCCTCCCAGGCCTCTGTCAGTCCCTATGTGGGACCTCGCGGCGGTTTTGGAGGCCTTGAAGGGTCCCCCTTTTGAGCCTATCCAATCGGTTAGCCTTCAGCATCTGTCGTTCAAGACAGTATTCTTGTTGGCTCTCGCTTCTGTGAAGCGTGTGGGTGATTTGCACGCGCTCTCGGTGAGCCAGTCGTGCTTGGAGTTTGGGCCCAATGACTCAAGGGTCATACTCAAACCTAGGCACGGTTATGTGCCGAAATCCCTCAACACACCGTTTCGGGCTCAGGTTATTGCCCTGTCCGCCCTGCCGGTGTCAGGGGAGGATGGAGACTCGAGTCTTCTTTGCCCTGTCAGGGTTTTAAGAGCTTATGTGTCTCGCTCTGCTGCCTTTAGGCAGACGGAGCAGCTATTTGTCTCATTCGGTGGACGTTCCAAAGGAATGGCTGTTTCGAGACAGACTCTATCCAGATGGATAGTTGACGCCATAGCGTTAGCTTACGCTTCCAGGGGCCTTCAGTGCCCGTTGGGCGTCAGAGCACACTCCACAAGAGGCGTTGCCTCATCGTGGGCGTGGTCTACTGGGATCTCCTTGCAGGATATATGTATGGCGGCGGGTTGGGCCTCGCCGTCTACATTTATCAGGTTCTATAACCTGGAGGTTCCCGCCTTGCAAGCAAGGCTGCTGTCGGTATAGAAGAATCAGGGCCCTGAGGGGAATTCTGAATTCATGAGCGCTAGACGCTGCCGACTGTTATATGGGCAGTATTGCGTAAGACCCGCATTGCCACATTGGTCAGGCCTTGCCTCGGCTGTGTGATGTCATATTGCCGCATCTACGGATGCTGCTAGATATGGGACGGAGGGTTTTTTCCCCCTTTTTTCTGTCCCGGACTCTCTGTGAGTCCCTCAGGTGACTGTGCACTGTATATCCTGGGCGTTGCTTCAGGTTTATCGGTGTGTGATCCCTGCGCGCACGGCGTTTTACATCGGGTTCCCGTAGCGTCTTAGCTAAGACGCAGTACGAGAGAGCTCTCGTAAGAGAACGTACTCGGTTACTAAACGTAACCTCGGTTCTCTCTAGAAGAGCGAACGAGTACTGCGTTCTCTGCCGTGCGTACGATTCACTCTGGTTCGCTTCGGCGATGAAATAAATCAGGTGAGTCAGCCTTTTCGAGCTCCTTTTATAGGTTGGGCCACACCCGTTTCGGCGGGAAGTGGCAAGAAGGGCGCGAAGCGCCCTTATTGGTCTGATGTTGCATCAGCCTGCGCTCGATAGGCTGTGCAGTTGCCGCAGAACAAGCCAGTGAGCGAGCGAGCCGTCTCGCCTATGGCTGTGTACTGCTGCAAATGCGTTTTACAAAAATACAAAATTAAGGATAATTTTTTGCTTCAGTATTTCGTGAAAAGAGACTTTTCCCGTAGCGTCTTAGCTAAGACGCAGTACTCGTTCGCTCTTCTAGAGAGAACCGAGGTTACGTTTAGTAACCGAGTACGTTTTTGTTTGATTGCTATAAATCTGTCTTTAAGATTAATCTGTTATAGCAGAAGTGTTGTGGTTGTTTCTAATACCTATTATCTACAAGACTGATCTACAATGCGTACTATAGTGTACTATATTTAATTTTCTGGTTATTTACAGTGTAAGATTGATCAGTGATGTGGTAACCACAACATAAAGCTTAGTTCTTAGGTCTAAAACATTAACTACCATGTCATTAACACGCAAAGAGAAACATCAAAAATCAGCATATGAATCTCAAAAATGGTGACAATCAAAAGCTTCATGACACAATGCATGCTGGGTACCAGCATAGGACAAAACTTATAAACTTAAAACTTAAGTATATGGAATAAATTAAGACGCTGAATTGTCCACTTATTTTCTTGAATTCTTAATCTGTGCTTATATTTTTGCTTTTGTCTTGAGTTTCATGAGAATGTTTTGTGATGTTCAGAACTGATCTGTTTATTTTGTGTATTGTCACCATTGTTGCAATTTAGACAGACACCTCAAGAATCAGTGTATGATTCACAACAAAGATTTTTTTAGGGAGTGATGTCTTTTTAATGCATCTTTTTCTTTAGTATTGATACCCAGTAAACGAAAAAGACACTGGATAAAATCAGTGTATCAGAAATTAGATGAATGTTCTTAGCAATCTATAAACAACACCACCATATTTTTTTTTCGTTGACAAGTTTCAAAAACACATTTTTACAACAGGCAAAAAAAAAAAAAAAAACACCTAAACCTCTGTAACTCTCAATAAGATCTTCGTTAGACGTCTGATGGGAATAAAGACTGTCTGGTTAGTAATGTGAAGCTGATTTAGGAGTTGTTTAATCAGACCTTGAGAGATTTAATTTTTTTTTAAGACTGTGGCTGTAGTTAGTTGTAGTTGTGTTTCTCTTTCCTTCAGTGATTCTGTTTGTTAACAGCAGGTGTTCAACACTAATTCTCAATCATCAATTAATCACATAATCATCTCATTAACTTCACTGATTCAGTGTCACTCTAAGGGGGCTTTCACACTGGGAGTTTAGTGTTGAGGAAACAATGATATCGACAGTGTTACGCATGCGCGGGATACTTTACTTCCTGAACAGTTAGGGAGCAACCAAACTCAGACCACCTTCTCCAGGTAGTGTTGGGTTCGGTACCCCAGTGCGCACCAGGGTCCGATGACAGCGTTCACCTTAGCAATTTTTCATGCGAACCATGCCCCGTTCCGCACTAAACTCCCAGTGTGAAAGCCCCCTTAGAGTGACACTGAATCAGTGAAGTTAATGAGATAATTATGTGATTAATTGATGATTGAGCATTAGTGGTGAACACCTGCTATTAACATTCAGAATCACTGAAGGAAACAGAAACACAAGAACTACAACTGACTTCAGCCACAGCCTTGGATGAAATCAACTGAAATAAAAGAATTCATCAAATCTCTCAAGATCTGATTAAACAACTCCTAAAACAGCTTCACCAGATTCACATTACTAACCAGACTGACTTTATTTCTGACAGATGTCTACAGAAGATCTTAATGAGAGTTACAGAGGTTTAGGTGTTTTTTTCCACTACCATGATGGAGATCAGTGTTTAATTTAGTTGGGCTCTTGAATAGTGACTTTTCAAAACTAAGTTTTATTTTTATTTTTTACATACTGTAACAATGTGTCTTTGGAACTTGTTATAGCAAAAAAGTCAGCTGCAAAGAAAACCTGGTATTGTTGTACAAACAAACCTTCTCTTATTTCTTATCCAATCCTGTGTACCTTCTCTTATTGAATGTTGATACTACAGCAAAAGAACACTGCAGAGCCATAAGTTATGAAAGACTTAAGAAAATATCACTCATTTAAAAAACAAAAAAAAACCTTCAAGATATATCAAGAATCAGCGTAAGAATCACAACAATGGTGACAATCCACAAAATAAATAAACAGTTAAGTTCTGAACATCACAAAACATGCTTCTAAAACTGAAGACAAAAGCAAAATTATAAGCACATAAGAATTCAAGAAAGTAATTGGTCAATTCAGGGGCATAATTTATTCATGCTGCAATGCATGCTGGGATTGATTGATGCGTTTTATCCTGTGCTGGTACCCAGCATGCATTGCATCATGAACCTTTTGATTGTCACCATTGCTGAGATTCATATGCTGATTGTTGATGTCTCTCTTTGAGTGTTGCCGACGCTGAAGCTCAAAATATTTCAAACCAACCTGCTCTTATATCCCTATGTTCTGGTTATCACATTACTGTTCAATCTTATGAAATTAAAGAAAAATAATTATGTTATACACTCATATATCTCCAAATATTCTAGCAATACTTTAAGGCAGTTTAGTAGATCGTGGCTGTCAAAAACAGCCATAACCACTTGACCGTCCTCATAAATATTGCTATAACAGATGTATCATGAATACACAAATAGAGCAATCAAACAAAGCTTAAAGTTCAAAAGTCAAGGGTCAGGGGCCCAACTAAGTCAAACACTGATCTCCAGAATGGTAACGTCAAACGAAACAGTAAAACATCATGATCTAAATCTCTGTAATTGTCAATAAGATCTTTTGATCTCTGATCTGACAGAAATAAAGTCAGTCTGGTTAGTAATGTGTGAAGCTGGTAAAGCTGTTTGTTGATTGTTTAAATCTTCAGTTGTTTTAATCTAAGGCTGTGGCTGAAGTCAGTTGTAGTTCCTGTGTGTGTCTTGTTTCTCTTTTCTTCAGTGATTCTGCTTGTTAACAGCAGCTGTTCATCAGTGTCTGAATTCACTCATTAGTTTTCATTCTCCCTGTCAGGTGGACTATATTAGTAAACTCATGTAGGGAATAGTGAACGAGGGAGTAGGGTGTGATTTGAAACACAGCCTCTGAGTGTCGACATTGAACGTTGTTAATTTACAATATATAGCAGCAGGCTACCTTCCCAAAAATGATGAATATTACCCAGAATGCACTGTTTTAATGAAAAACAGTATGTTACTGTCAACATTTGGCCGTTTTTTTACTGCGATTTTTAACAGTGTAGTTTTTAAACTTGAACTGTTTGAAGCAGTGGGAGCGGAGTTAATTTCCATGGTAGAATTTTGGTAAAACACTGTAAAAAAAAAATAAAAAATAAAATAAGAGTTGTAAATTAATGGTTTGGAGCTGTAAATTAACAGTACCTTACTGGCACCCCTGCTGCCAGTAAATTACTGTTATTTAACGACACATTTTTTTACAGTGTAGATATACTAAAAGAGTTCAAGCATATAACAATGTTTACATTTTAAACCTAGATAAATTACACTATATACTATACAACAGTCTGTGCGGAGAGTAGAAGCTATGCACGCTTTGACATGGAGACGCCAGCATGATCACTAGCATGTTCTCCATGGATACGCCGTCATTTTTGCTCATAAGGTAAGAGTAATTCATCATTCGTAACTGTAAAGGGTATACTTCTATTTTTGTTCACTCACAATATCAACAACATGTGCTTTTATAAAATACAGAAAACAAACGTGATGCGATTTTTACCATCTGCTCTTGAACAGGAGTGCTTCACAAAAATGAATACATGCCTAACAGACATGATAAATATATCTATAGAAAACTTTTAGCAATATCCAAATAAAACATTGAAAACATCCGTATAGATGCATTTCTTAAAGGTGCATCTAATGAGGAGATGGCGAGCACTGCACATGACCAATTGGCTCATTGTTTGTCATGGTAAATCAAAACTCTTTCAAAATGCAGCTTTTTCTGAATCATTGGGAACTTTTAATAACTCCCCACGCTCCAACTTCTCCTAATGCTCTGCATGGTTAACTGTCACCTGCAAGCTAATGCGTGTGTATATGCGTTGCGTATTGCACAGGCGAGGTATATTATTTATAATAGCCTATAATCATTATAACAGTATTTCATACAGTAGCCTATGTGTGCTCTGCATGTATATGGGCACAATAAAAGGAGATTAAATGAGCTAAATGAGGCCGACCCAAGCCCGATTTTTAAAAAAGAGCCCAGCCTGAATGGACTCAGCATGTCGAGCCCCGTCGGTAACCAACGGGCTTGCAGACCTCTAATTCACACATTGTCTACTCTCTCAGCTACAGAAAGTTAAGAAGTCAAGCATGGCTATTTGTACAAAATGACTAAAAATCCTTTTAGGGCACAGTACTATAGAGTGCACTAAATGCAGTCACTCTTGGTTGCTTTGTAACTCTTTGCAAGCATGTCTGTAACTGCCTTGGAGTCACTCTGACCTTGTCCAAACCGGCCTGTTTTGTGGATTTCTTTGGCGCCACGGTAGCCCAGCATCCTGCACACAACGTCTCCATCTTTCATGTCCCAGACATCATCACACACTGTCCCCCATCGAAGCTCATGGAACACCTCCACTCGACCCTGGTGGGGCCCAGAGCCATTCACCAGCCTTACCAGTGTTTCTTCCACTGAAACACAAATTCATCATAGAGTTAATCAATTGGAATAACAGCATACAGAGAAATAATTAGTCATGGAAAAATAAATCCCATTTATATGTGCTTTAATTGACTTTGTGTCACAGAAATTAAGTCTAGTATAAGTGTGGTGCATATTATACTGTATATACGAACATACAAGAAATATATACATGTTAAATTCATAATAATAATAATAATAAAGCATAAAAGTATAGGTGGATTCAAAAATATCTAGTATCTACATATACTGTAATTGTGAAAAGCTTTAAAAAGAACATTGCAGGAGAGGATGGAGGACTAAGCATGATGTTTTGACATGTCAGTCTTTGTCAGCTTGGAAAGTCTCTGGGAACAAGGCCTGCAGCAATTCACTTTGTGAAGATGTAGATCTTGTGTAGATCAGCACCTCAATCGATAGTTAAATCCTCAACATCTGTTTCAACAACTGTATAATCAAAGTTTGTGAACAGTATGTCAACATTAAGGATATGCACATAAGAACAAGTGATTATAATTACAGACTTTGAGAAAAGGTATTTGTACTAATTTCAGATTCAAAGAAAGTCGTGATATTTTGCATTTAACCCATCCAAGTGCACACACACAGCAGTGAGAAGTGAACACACCATGAACACACACCAGGAGCAGAGGGCAGCTATATATCCAGCGCCCAGGGAGCAACTGGGGGTTTAGTGCCTTGCTCAAGGGCACTTCAGTCATGGGTATTGAGGGTGGAAGAGAGCACTGTTCAATTCACCCACCCCCCACACAGTCTCTAACCATTAGGCCACAGCTGCCCCTGATTGTTTATAATTGATTATAATACTTAAAATATATTACATTTTGTCATTTACCAGATGCTTTTATCCAAAGCAACTTTCAAATGAAGACAATGGAAGCAATTCAAACTAAGAAAAGAGCAATAATGTATAAGTGCAAATGACAAGTTTCAGTTAGCTAAACACAGAACACGTAGCAAGGTATATATATATATATATATATATAACCACACACACAAAGACACACACAGACACACACAGACACATACCCACAAAGATACAAGTAGATATAATAGAAAAAAATAGAAAGCTAGTGTTTTTTTATTTATAAAAAAGATATATAGATATAATAGAATTAAAATAGAATACAGAGTCCTAGAGGGTCAAATAAAGATGGAAGAGATGTGTTTTTAGTCATTTCTTGAAGATGGCTAAGGACTCAGCTGCTAGGATTGAGTTGGGCAGGTCATTTCACCAGGAGGGAACAGTTAATGTAAAAGTCTGTGAAAGTGACTTTGTGCTTCTTTTGGATGAGCAATAATGCGTAATTCACTTGTAGAATTCAAGTTTCTAGAGGCACATAAGTCTAAAGTAATGAATTTAGGAAAATGGGTGCAGAACCAGTGGTGGTTTTGTAGGCAAACATTAATGCCTTGAATTTTATGCGAGCAGCTATTGGTAGCCAGTTAAAATTGATAAACAGAGGTGTGACGTGCATTCTTTTTGGCTCATAAAAACGAATCTTTTTGCCATGTTCTGGATTCATTGTTAAGGTTTGATAGAATTGGCTGGAAGACCTGAAATGAGAGCATTCCAATAGTCCAGCCTGGACAGAACAAGAGCTTGAATAAGGTAGTTGTGCAGCATGTTCCGAAAGAAAGGGCCTGATCTTCTTGATGTTGAATAAAGTAAATTAGCAGGACCGGACAGTTTTAGCAATGTGGTCTGAGAAATTCAACTTATTATCAATCATAACTTGTTTTTAATGTTTTTGAAGGAGTTATGGTTGATGTGCCTAACTGGATGGTGAAATTTCGATGAAACGAGGGTTTGTTGAAACCACAAATATGGCGTTATTTCCCTGTCAAATGTCGAGAGCACATTATTGTTTTGCAAAAGTACATTAATATAATGTGCGAGCACGAATCTCTCTCCTCGATCGCGGAATATAATGTGTGGAGCACGAATCTCTCTGCTCGCGCATGGGAACTGGGCGAGCGCTCTCAGATACACGTTGCTCTTGTAAGAATTTTCTCTGGGCTCACTCAGAGAGTATGCCTGCACTTAAAACATGTTCAGTGCAATCGCGAATCTCTCCTCTTCGCTTAAAATAAGAGTGTATTCGCTTAAAATAAGAGTAGACTGTGTCCCGTGCGTTCGTGCATGGCCAAGTAATCTTCTCTTCGATTTCTTTCTCTTTGCTCTTGGCATAAACGCTGTCAAAACGGCAACAACCAATCAGAAATAGGCTTCAATGACTGACCAATGAAAACGCGACATCGTACATGGAATCTAATTGGTTGATATTGAACTGCACATTGAACACATGGAATAAGTTCACTGAAGTTCAATCAAGACCAGCCGAGATAGATCGACGATCTCAGGTAACCAGTTTTATTTGTTTTGATGTTAAATATGTAAAATGTATCTTAGAAATGTCTGGGAAGAGGGTGATTGGAATATTTTACATATAAATTACCTAGACTGTCTATCTGCACAGTATGTTTTGTAAACATTGGTACTCCACACTCTAAAGTTATCTGAAACGTGTATCTGAGAGTGGTCACCCAGTTCCCGCGAGCGAGCAGAGAGATTCGCGCATGCGCATTATATTAATGTACTTTCGCGCTACAATAATGCGCTCTCGACATTTGACAGGGAAATAACGCCATACACAAGCAGTTCTGTCTTAGGTTGAGTTATATGTATATTTATATGTATAGTTATATTACAAGTAATTACATTTATATTATTTTTTATATTTACCATTATTTCTGAAAAGATATCATGCATTAAAACATACATTATGAATACCTTTATAATGTTTTATATGTAAAGGCTTTAAGGAAAGTGTCCATACAGAATGTGACTAAGCACACAGAAGACAAGTGACAAGCACATTTAGCTGGAATGTGTGCATGAGTCTGAAACTACAGCAATCCATTATTAGAGCATATATCCACCATACTATTTCTACCATTTTAAGCAATTGTTATTGATGTCAAAACAAAAGTTCGGTCATTATTTACACACTTTCAATGCTCGTTCCAAAAAATCTGCTGTTATTCAGACATTGTATGTTACATTTGGTTGCTCCACATACACACCTGCGCATTAAATAATGCTTACTAGACTCAAGGTGCTGTTGAGAGGTGAATTATCAGGTAATAATGACTTTTGAGTTTTGTTCGGTTCATATCCCCCTTAATCATATACAGTAAACGGCAATATATGCTTATGTTCTCTGAACCATGGCAAATATGAAATTACTTCATTGAACATGACCTGCTCACCCCATGTGGATACAGTTTCCTACCAGCCATGATGTCACATTGTTTACACAAGTAACGTTTCAAATCATTAGCCTAGCCCCAATACATTTCATGCTTTAGTTAGCACTTGACCCGTGTCTTCCTCCGTTCCACTCAAAACACTCCTGAGCTCCGAATAATCAAAGCAATAAGTCAACACCTTACACAGCTATACAAAACCTGGACTTCATCTATGTTTCACTCTAACCATATTCTACATTACAGGAGTGCCCCACATTAACAATAGGTAGAAAGCGCAAACATTAATTTTATCTTTTTCCAATCTAAATTTTGTCCGTTGCATATAGTACTAAGGCCCAATCCCAATTCTATTTTATACCCCTTCCCGTACCCCTCCGCCTACCCCTATCGCATGTCCCTTGAAACAGAGTGTCAAGGGGTAGGGGAGACAATATTCCCCTAAGGATTAGGACACCACTACCATGACGTCACACGCCATCATTCGTCGTCTAGCTCTTACAATACACATATATACTGGTGTGCATTAGAGCCTTTAATTATCATTCTGCATTAATGAGCTGCTTACTGACACACACACATATCGGAAATCGCGCAGCTCACACAACCAGGAGAAAATAAACTTGTCAACGCTGCCCCATGACTTTTATTAAATACAGTTTAAATACTGAATCGCTACATTATATTTTCCAGCGACGAGAGGATACAATCGCTGTTTTTAAATAAACTCACTCTAAAAAGATAAATGCACAGACGCGAATACACACAACTTCCATTTCTCTTTCTCTCTCTCACTCTTCTCTCTCTCGGATAGGCAATATTTGAGAAAATGGTTTAACGATTTCTAATTATTGGGGGATTAGTCAACGGCAGTTATCGCCCTGATCAGACATGTGCTGTGGCACTATCATGCAGTCTGTAATGATATGATGTTAGCAAATATTGGCGATTTTTTGCAAACATTTCTTTGAGTAACATGACCATTAAGTAACATGAACTCACAATTGAATGTAACATAAAACAAATGATTACTTTTCATTAAAATCTTTATTTATGCCAAAAAAGCTTACATTTATGTGTCTTTTTGTTCGCTGTAGCAGCCATGTTTCCAAGATAAAAATTCATACCCCTTCATTTGAAGTGTGGTCCCGAAAAATCTTCGTTTGAAGGGCTATCTGGCCCTTACCCCTACCCCTCCAATCTAAGGAGAATCGAGACACCCAAAGGGGAAGGGCTAAGGGGTAGAACTGGGATTGGGCCTAAATGTCTGTTTACACCACATCAGCTAAATGTCATCAATCACAAAGCAATGACAGGATTTTCTGCATTAAAACTATCTACACTAAGCACTAAACAGTCATCCAATATAAGCCAAAATAAAATGCTTATGTGCTTCCCAAATCAGATCGTTTGTCTTTATATGTTAGCAAACCACACAATGGCTTTAAGTGACACAACTGAGGTATGGCTGTGCAATTCATGTGGTTGAGCAAAATAGGAGTGACTTTTAAGACCTGTCCACACCACAGCTATAACGATAAAGACACAGAGAAACTATATCGTTGGAATAACTTTCAGAAATATTTTTTCCAGCTTATGAAGGATACAAACATTGGCAGCCTATCAGAATCCACCCTGCTATAACGAGCAGATGAGCATGCGCTTAGAATCAACAGAAAATATTGTCCTCTGGTGTGGACACTAATATTGTTATCTTTATAGTTATGGTTCTTGGTGTGAATGGGACTTAAGTATTAGACTTGTATTAGTATTAGTATTAGAGTATTAGTATTAACCATAGACATTTATTTATCCTAAATCATAAACCTATATTCCAAATCCCCATGGATTAAACCCATGGCAAATTACCATCCTACAAATTGACTTCATGACTTACTAACTCTGCTGAAAGGTGCACTTTTGTTGCATCTTTGTTCTGTAGTGTTTCCTTTAGTCTGCATTGGATTCGCTTTTGGAGTGAAGAGACCATTCGTTGGTAATCTTTCTCTTTTTTAACATCACGTTTGGCACTCGATGTGTGTGCGTTGATCAATGTTTATATGAGAATATAAAGCACCTAGAAAGGACCTCTACATCCCTGAAAGTCAGCGGACACCAGGACAACTAGAGCCCCAGATACAGATCCCCTGTAAAGACCTTGTCTCAGAGGAGCACCAGGACAAGACCACAGGAAACAGATGATTCTTCTGCACAATCTGACTTTGCTGCAGCCTGGAATTGAACTACTGGTTTCGTCTGGTCAGAGGAGAACTGGCCCCCCAACTAAGCCTGGTTTCTCCCAAGGTTTTTTTCTCCATTCTGTCACCGATGGAGTTTCGGTTCCTTGCCGCTGTCGCCTCTGGCTTGCTTAGTTGGGGACACTTCATCTACAGCGATATCGTTGACTTGATTGCAAATAAATGCACAGACACTATTTAAACTGAACTGAGATGACATCACTGAATTCAATGATGAACTGCCTTTAACTATCATTTTGCATTATTGACACACTGTTTTCCTAATGAATGTTGTTCAGTTGCTTTGACGCAATGTATTTTGTTTAAAGCGCTATATAAATAAAGGTGACTTGACTTGAGAATAAGAGTGTTTGAAATAAAACGTTCTGTGAGATGATGTGGCTTCTCACACAGAATAAGGCACGCAACGTTTTATAGTAATCTAAGCAGTGATAAAGACATTGCATTATTATGTAAACATTTCATTATAATGTAAACATTATAATAAGACGAACTCAGATAAACCATAAAATGTTGAAGTTGTGTGTTTATTAGTCACGTTGGCTCAATGAAAGTGGTTATATCTTTGTTTGTTCAGCTAGCGCTCTAGTTCTTCTGTGGGGTGCATTTGGAGTTTCTCTGGCCTTCGGATGGAGATCACAGCTTCACTGACAGCCGCAGCTTCAGTCTAATTATCCATTTTGATTTATCGTGCAGACCTAATATAAAGTGATCTCGAGTCTCCTCAGAAAACTTGGATTAAATTGCTAAATTCATATGATTTTTTAATAATCTCAGTATGAACTTTTGAAGCATCAACTGTTTGGTCAAATGAACTGAAAATGGTCATTATTACTTCTGTTTTTCTAAGTGATTATCAAGGAATATGATCCTTTAAAAATACATTACATTATATTAACAAAATACTTACACTAGGCATCATATGTTGTAAAAACATAAATGCAATGTTATAATGTAGCGATTTATAATGTTAAGAGAGAAAACATATCAAATTAGCTAGCTGCATGTTCATTTATGTTTACTTTCTCCATGAATAAAATCTTCACCTGTTTTCCCTCCTTTGTCTCCACGCTCTCCTTTCTCTCCTTTCTGTCCTCTTTCTCCTTTCACACCTGCAGATGAAGCAGAGTCATGTTTACTGGCCAGTAAAATTCTTCACAATTTAGAAAATTATACAGTTCTGGAACAACATGAGGGTGAATAAATAATAATCTTTAAAAAAATTAAATGGGTCATGGGGAACCAAATCTTTCTCAAAAGTTCTGATGAGCTGTAGAATGCACTCTGAACTTATAAGTCACAACTACCAGTTCTGCAATACAAACACAAATGTTATGTTTATATAATGCAATTTTTGCTTATTAGTATGTTTGAGTTGGACCAATAAGTGTCAACAGCAAAGACATTGCTTAAAAAAATGGTAATTAAATATATAAAGGATATTTGTGTGTTTTTTTTTCCGTTTAATTACTGCAGGTTTGCATTATATTCTGAGTTTGCATTTTACTGTTTTTATTCATTTTGAAGAAAACCAAATCTATTTTTGTGCAGGTGAGATGAGTAAATGCATGCTAAAAATTTAGTCTAGAACTACAGTGAGATCATGTTCACACAGTGCACACAACCCCTCTGCACTTACTCCTGATTTCTCTAAACATGAGGACAGGAGAGCTGTCAATCAATACATGGAAAACAAAGGAACTGGTGTTACTTATTTGAAGAAGTAACTCAGATATCAGAAAAAACTCAGAAAAAAAGTAATCTGAAAAAAATAATCTGAAATTTAGTGAATTAACCTGTTAAATTCACTATTTACATCATGTTTACAAGAGCATGGAGATCTCAGTGAGCTCAGAAAGAAAGTTTATTTTGAGATTGAGAGTTGAGCAAGTTCTGACAAAGTTAACCACATCTGATTAGCCTTTGCATTCATGAACTCAACAGACATCATTATGATTGACTACAATACTCAACCGCTGCAAAAACATGGTGTTAATTGAAACCTGTGATATTCCTCTGAGCATGGAGTTGTTACTCTGTAGCCTACTATAGATGATGGCTGCTATTGCCACATTTCTACAAGTTCAGTAATTACTTGGTTACAAATAAGAAATACATCCCTCATAAAACTTGTTCTGAAACACACAAAAATAATCTAGAAACTTTCCTAAATTAAGTTTAAGTCTTATAATGAGGTGCCAATAGCCTCATGGGCAATGTGCACATGCTACTCGAGTTTGATTCCCTTCGTCACTCCTATGTCTCCCTCTCTGCCCAATGCTTTCCTCTCTCATCTGTACTTAATAAAAGTATAAAAACTCCACAAATATAATCTAATATTACACTGGACTTAATTCAGTGTAATAATTATTTTCAATTGGTGACAAATGAAAATGAAAACTGAATCTGAAAGGGAAAGTGGCTCTATTTAAGTGATTCAAAAAGATAAATACTAATATTTCAGTTGTTTTCGACCACAGAGCTCACTCTGCTGGGCTGTGCTAAGCAGCAGCATGTTTGGCCAAATCACACTGATCTTTCCCAGCTGTTTGTCTCACACTGTGAAAACATGACTCATCTATTTCAGCCAAGTGCGGTCATATGTTTTGTGAGGCCCGAGGTCACAGCGAATCTTAGTGAGAAATAGTGATTCTGTTACAAAAACAAGGTTCTGATTTCAATAACATGAGAATGAGGCAATGAAAAAAGGAGCAATGCGTGTAATGTTTTGATGGAGGTTGGGGATGAAGAGCAATTGGGGGATGGTGTGGTGTTCTGGAGAACATTAGGGGAAATCATTACATGTTTTGGAAGGTGTTAAAGGAGCAGCACATGTTCAGAGAATGAGATCATTGTGTTGGAGTCGGAGCTCAGAGTGAACCTGAAATACAGAGTGAAATAGATACAAAGAAGTAAGTAAAGTCTGAAGTCAAAGCTGAGATAGAAGCTGAGATAGATACCATGTCCAAACAAAGCTTCCAGTGAATTGTCTTTTTACAGTGAACAGAAAATTTCTGAGCGACATGAGACAATATGAAATCAGGATAACAGAGTTTGAAACTACAAGAACACACAGAGTCCCCCTTCTCTTCCTACTGTCCTGGGCTGTTGCAAAAGCATCGTACAGTAGGTGGCCAATCAAAATGATCATTCTGCTGCCGTGAGTGCCGCCACCATCGCGAGTGGTACTTTATCCACAAGTTATCAAATAAGCTTATCAAAACACATTATCGTAAATAGCCGTCAGCTTTGCCTCACCGATGTGTTACATTTGACAACTGCAGTCTGGGAAAATGAAAGAAAAACACTGTAGTTAAAATATTTAATATTCGCAGATAAAAGTTTATTACTTGAAGTTATTTGCATTTCTTAGAATGAATTCAAGCAGGATAAATGTCAAGCCTTTGAGCCTGTGCTTATATTTTCTCTAAGCTACACAGTATTACACCATATTTTAGATTTGACACATTTAATAGGTGTGCAGTATTATTTATATAATATTAATTGTGTGTTATACACTGTAAAAAAAAAAAAAAAAAGTTTAGTCAACTTAAAAAAATAAGGCAACTTATTGCAAGCGCTTTTTTGAGTAAACTTAACAAACGGGGACTAAAGTCCACCCAACTTAAAATAACTTAATATCACAAGTTGTCACAACATAAATAGTCATGTTAACCTAAAAAAATGTCAGAACAAAATGTTTTTTGTTTACTGAACACAAGGCCTATTATCTATAAGCAATTTTAAAGTGACGTGACATTCAGCCATGTATGGTGACTTATACTCAGAATTCATGCTCTACATTTAACCCATCCAAAGTGCACTCACACACACACACCGTGAACACACACACAGAGCAGTAAACACACACACCGTGAACACACACCTGGAGCAGTGTTCATCATTTATGCAGCGGCACCCGGGGAGCAGTTGGGGGTTCAGTGCATTGCTCAAGGGCACCTAAGTCACGGTATTGCCAGCCCGAGTTTCGAACCCACAACCCTTGTGTTAGGAGTCAAACTCTCTAACCACTAGGCCATGACTTTATATTATTCAAATAGTCTAAATAAATAAAAGACCATAACACGAGTCAAATAACTTTTTTTATTATTGAAAGTTTGTGTCCAAAGCACAAGGACATACCAAGTCTTGTATATTAACTTCTTTACTCAATGCATTTTACACTGAACTCAACACATGGTACATAATGCATGTTAAATAAATCCAGTGTTAATTATACCTTCATACGTTGGCAGTCCCCCTAACCCTAAAGGAATTATTACGTGAAAATTACTATACTGTGTATTTTAACATCAACCTAATCCAGTGGGCAAAGTTACGTCCAGTGGACGTCTTTTTATGTCTTTGCAGACGTTGAAAAGACGTCCACTGAGGAAACAATGTTTTTATGACGTCTTTTTTTTAAATGTTTTTTATGTCTTCTGTACATCCGATATAGACGTTCACAGATCCTCCTTACAAGGTTCTGTGACTTTATTTCTGTCAGACATCTAGAGAAGCTCTTATTGAGAATTAACAGAGGTTTAAATGTTGATACTTGATTGCGTGCGTGCGTGTGTGCGTGCGAGCGCACACTTTGGATGGGTTAAATGTAAAGCATGAATTCGGAGTATAAGTCACCATACTTGGCTGAATGTCACGTCACTTTAAAATTGCTTATAGATAATAGGCCTGGTGTTCAGTAGACAAAAAATATTTTGTTCTGATATTTTTTAGGTTAACATGACTATTTATGTTGTGACAACTTGTGATATTAAGTTATTTTAAGTTGGGTGGACTTTAGTCCCCGTTTGTTAAGTTTACTCAAAAAAGCGCTTGCAATAAGTTGCCTTATTTTTTTAAGTTGACGAAACTTTTTTTTTTTTTACAGTGTATTATTCTAAAGAAATGTATATATATATATATAATATTATAATATTGAAAAAAAAGTGGTAGCCTATTTTAGTAAGCTAGGCTACATGGATTTATATGCAAAATGTCAATATTCTCATATATTAGGCCTATATTTTAATTTATATTTTCAAATTCCTTCAATAAAACAACATGCAATTATTATTCACATGGTGCGATTTGTGAGAAAAAAAAGGTTTATTAAATGGTTTTAATACGATGTGTTACGAATTAACAAAAGTCTCTACTCAAAGAGAACAGAAGAAACATTCATAACAAATAACAGGGATCCAAATAAGATCCCTGGAGTCCCCGCTCTCACTCCCAAGGCTTCAAAACACCAAAGATACTTTAAAGTATAAAGAGTAAGTTTATTAAACATAAGGTAGTAAAGAGCATATACATTTCAGGAGGGGGAAAAGCCAAAACAAATAACAAAACAAAACTAACTATATTAAGGATTCTAACCTAGAATTCAGATAATAAACAAAATATACAAAAGCTTACCTCCCTACTTATCACAAACAAGAGAAAACGAGTAATAAATAAAAGAGGCACCCACCTCCCTACTATGCTCCAAATGATTAGGGTTTAAGATAAATATTAAAGTTCCACATAACAGATCAACTTAGAAAAGTAAAGTAATGATTTACAACAGTTGTCTCATTCCACAGTCAGCATGTACACCGTATGTTACAGCATAGACACAAAACAACAAGTCTCTCAATCAAGGAAGCCATGAGAGCGGGGAGCCCCAGATCCATGCTTCAGGTGGCTTTAAGTAGCAACAATCACTCCCGTCCCCAATCAGGTTACTCATTATCAGCTCCACCTGCGAGTCATGATAGTTAAAGGGTAACAAGAAAGAGAAACCCACCAAAAGGAACACTAGACCAACACAACACAATGCATTCCCACGTAACACCTCCCCACCAAAAGAAATGCTAACAAGAAGTTTGCATTACCTACACTGCACCGCCGCATTTAGATCTTACACTTCAGCACCATAAACGCGGGACAGCGCATCCGCAACAGTATTCTGCGAGCCTTTTTTATGTCGAATATCCAAGTCAAACTCTTGAACTATCAACGCCCAGCGCATTAAGCGTTGATTTGAATTCGTCATCCGGGCCAAGAACACAAGTGGGTTGTGGTCCGTATAGACAATAATTGGAAATGAACTTCCACCTAAATACACCTCGAAATGTTGCAACGCTAATAACAATGCAAGAGCCTCTTTTTCGATGGTACTATACCTGCGTTGACATAACGTGAACTTTTTCGAGAAGTAACAAACTGGGTGATCAACATCAAACTCACTCTCTTGAAGTAAAACCGCACCAGCGCCAGTAGCAGAGGCATCCACTTCCAGCTTGAAAGAGCGTGTAAACTCTGGCGCTGCCAAAACAGGAGCGTTACACAGCAAATCCTTAGCTGTACGAAAAGCTTCCTCACAAGCAGGAGACCACACAAATACTCGAGCTGTGCTGAGGAGATCGGTTAAGGGTGATACAACACTGGCAAAGTTACGACAGAACCCTCTGTAATAACCTGCCATCCCCAAAAATCGACGCAGTTCTCTTTTATTCACTGGTACTGGAAACTTCATAACAGATGCAATCTTCGCATCAATCGGGCATACCTGACCCTGACCCACCCTTGTCCCCAAGTAAACCACTGTTGCCTTGGCGAACACACATTTTGCTAGGTTCAGAGTCAGAGACGCATCACAAAAACGTGAAAGCACTTCACGCAGGGAACTCAAATGTTCTTCCCAGCTAGAAGAATATATTACAATATCGTCTAGATAAGCCTCACATTTCTGCACTCCACTTAGTACAATACGCATCAAACGTTGGAAAGTTGATGGTGCATTTCGCATCCCGAACGCCATAACGGAGTACTGCATAAAATCATCAGGGGTCACAAACGCTGAAATCTCTGAGGCCCGAGAAGTAAGAGGTACTTGCCAGTACCCCTTAAGAAGATCTAATTTTGTCACAAACTTTGCGGGACCCACCCGATCTATACAGTCTTTCATCCGTGGAAGTGGGAATGAGTCAGGTTTAGTTACTGCGTTGACTTTGCGATAGTCAGTGCAGAACCGAACCGATGAATCAGCCTTGGGAACCAACAAGCAAGGCGAACACCACGCACTCAAACTGGGTCTCGCAAAGTTATTCTCACGTAAATACTCGACCTCCGCTTTCATTAACTCACGCTTTCTCGGATTAAGCCGAAAAGGGTGCTGTCTTATTGGCTGCGCGTTTCCGACGTCGATATCATGCTGAAGTACTGTAGTCTGTGATGGAATGTCACCAAATAGTGAACGATGACTTTCAATTAACTCAACGATATCTTTCTTTTGATTCGGAGCTAAATAACTTAAGTGAGATTCCAATTTATTCAAGATTACGGAGTTCGACAGATGACCACAAGGTACAGAAAAATCCTGTTCCATCTCCTCTATTACAGTCGACCCAACGACGACACTCGGCTTAACAAGGGCAGACTCGTCTTGCACATAAGATTTTAACATGTTAACATGAACTATCCGCGACTTCCTCCGACGATCAGGCGTGCAAATCAGATAATTCGTGTCACTCAACTTTTTCGTCACCCTATAAGGACCTGAAAATCTTGGTTGCAGAGCAGACCCTGGCACTGCCATTAATAGCAAAACAGATTCACCAGGATGAAAAGAACGAGCGACAGTTTTACGGTCATAATGCTCCTTCATCTCAGTCTGCGACTCAGACAAATTTTTCTTCGCAATGTCACAAGTCCTACGAAGACGTTCACGAATAGAATGAACATACTTGGATACGAGAACAAGCGGGGTGTCATTACTAACAAGTTGTTCGCGTAATAACCTTAAAGGACCTCGAACCGTATGTCCAAAAATGAGCTCTGCAGGACTAAACCCCAACGATTCTTGAACGGTTTCCCTTATCGCAAATAAAAGCAAAGGGAGATCATCAGCCCAGTCGTTACCGGCTTCCACACAGTGTGCCCGCATCATTGATTTGAGCGTCTGGTGAAATCTCTCTAGCGCTCCCTGCGACTGCGGATGATATGCACTCGACACTACGTGATTAACGGAAATTCCTTTCAACACTTGCTCAAACACTTTAGATTTAAAATTTGTTCCCTGATCGGTCTGGATCACACGAGGTAACCCAAACGTTGAACAAAATTTAATCAACTCTTTCACAATGGTTTTCGCTTTGATGTTACGCAATGGTATTGCCTCTGGAAAACGAGTCGTGGCACACATTAGCGTTAAAATATACTGGTAACCTGATTTCGATTTCGGTAGGGGACCAACACAGTCAAGAATGAGTCGCTCGAATGGTTCTCCCATCACTGGAATAGGCTGCAAAGGAGCTGGACGAATTGTTTGGTTTGGTTTACCAGAAATTTGGCATACGTGACATGAACGACAATGTCTTGACACAGCAGATCTTAAACCAGGCCAATAAAAATACTTAGCTACTCGCATAAAGGTTTTAGTACTACCTAAATGACCAGACAGTGGGTGGTCATGAGCAAGTTTAAGCACAGCCTTTCGGTAACCAGAAGGTAATACAATCTGACAATCTGGACTTACTCCAGCCTCCTTCGCATTACGAGATAGCCACTCACGCATTAAGACGCCTCGGTCCCAGAAATACCGTACCCCATCAGCATTACCTCCTTTCACTTTACCCTCCACGGCCTCAACACAGCGCGTTAGAGAAGGGTCAGACTTTTGAGTTTTTCCAAGTTGTTCTCTCCCCATCGTCAGAGAAGGTTCTTGATCAGAAATATCATTATCACTGTTGCCCACACTAGGATATACAGATAACCTTAATTCAGAGGGAGAATCTGGAGAAACAAGAAAAGTGTCAGACAGATCAATCACATCCTCATTTTTGCGTGCCTGTGCACGAGTGACAGCACATGCTGAAAATGTTGAAGGAAATCTACTGGCAAGCTCCGCATCACAAACCGGAGTCTTCGCTACAATTGGGTGAGGAAAAACTTTAGCACCCGCCAGGTCATTTCCCAAGATTAGACTTACGCCCTCTACAGGCAGTCTTGAGCGTAACCCCACTTTAACAGGACCTGTAACTAAATCAGAAGTCAAAAACACAGAGTGAAGAGGAATTTTAACACAGTTCAATTCGATTCCCCGAACCAACACATCAGTTCCAGTGTACGTCACATCTGAGAAGGGTAATGCACTCTCCAATATAAACGATTGAGCTGACCCCGTATCCCTCAAAATCATGATTGACTTCATAGCACCACCAGGAGAAACTGACACACTACCCTTAAATACAAAGGGAGTAAATGCAGAACTGTCTGAAAAGTTCTCAACACCGGACATTTGCTCAAGAACAATATTAGCTACCCCTTTAGGTTTGAAGGCAGCATTCTTTTTCTTCCAAGCATTACAATCAACAATAAGATGATTTGGATCTAAGCAATAGAAGCAAACCCTTTTATTCTCACCACTCTTGCTCTGTTCCTTACCCTGCACTGCAGAGCGCATCATAGGTTTCGTTGAGCGAGTGTACATCAAAGGTTTCTCCACACTTGAAAGCATCGGAGTACAAAACACCAAAGATACTTTAAAGTATAAAGAGTAAGTTTATTAAACATAAGGTAGTAAAGTATTAAAGTTCCACATAACAGATCAACTTAGAAAAGTAAAGTAATGATTTACAACAGTTGTCTCATTCCACAGTCAGCATGTACACCGTATGTTACAGCATAGACACAAAACAACAAGTCTCTCAATCAAGGAAGCCATGAGAGCGGGGAGCCCCAGATCCATGCTTCAGGTGGCTTTAAGTAGCAACAATCACTCCCGTCCCCAATCAGGTTACTCATTATCAGCTCCACCTGCGAGTCATGATAGTTAGAGGGTAACAAGAAAGAGAAACACACCAAAAGGAACACTAGACCAACACAACACAATGCATTCCCACGTAACAATGGAAACTTGAAAGCATCAGAGTACTATGATTCGGGCTCGAAGCAGAAGAAAATACAGTCTTATGTGTCAGAATATATTCATCCGCCAACACTGCAGCGGCTGAAAGGGAATTAACCTTTTGCTCATTTAGGTAAATCACTAAATTGTCTGAAAAACAGTTTTTAAAATCCTGCAACAGAATCAGTTCTTGAAGTTGCTCAAACGTAGTCGTTTTAGAAGCAGCACACCATTTTTCTAACAGAGCCCTCTTATCACGTGCAAACTGCACAAAAGTTTGTTTAGCAGATTTAGTATAGTTACGAAACTTTTGTCTGTACGCTTCAGGCACAAGTTCGTAAACTCGCAAAACAGCAGCTTTCACCAAATCATAATTTAGAGACTCCTCAATGGGCAAAGCAGAACATACTTCTTGAGCTTTCCCTACTAAACTGCATTGTAGCATTAACCCCCACATATCTTTCGCCAGTTAAGCTTAGCAGCAATGCGCTCAAATGCAATAAAATAAGCATCGGCTTCTGACTCTCGAAAAGGAGGCACAAGTTTAATGTATTTACTTGGATCGAACAAATTAACAGCAGCAGGCTGCGTAGATAAAGGCATGCTTACATGCCCAGTAGTCACCACAGGTGAAACAGCAGCAAACGCACGCTCGCTCTCTTTTTCCATGTGCACCAGCTCTAATTCACGTAGATGTAACGTACTATTCTCATGTTCTTGACGTTTTATTTGTAACTCCACTTCTTTTAATCTTAACAAGAGCAAAGGATCTGGTTGAGAGGTCAAATCAGTTTTAGCAGCTTCTAAAACATCACTCTTTTCAATTTCGCTATCCATATCAGCAGAAAAAAACCTCGCTCAACCAGTTTAGCATAAACTTCAGCTTTCACTACCTGTTTAGATGCAGAGCTTACTACAGAAACCTCCAAAACTTCAGCAATCTGTATTAGATCTTTCTTTCGAAATGCCTCAAACTGCTGTATAGTAGGTTTTTCTATAAATGATCTGACATCCAACTCCATTATTAACATTCATTACTGCTTTACACTTAAATCAGCACGACAAAATTGGAGTACATTTTACTCACCAAGACGACAGTACATGGATTGTTAACACTTGTTCGTTCCTCATACAATTAGACAAGCGGTCACTTCCACTTGTTAAATCAAAAAAAAAAAAAAAACAAGCGGACGAGCCCCCAATTGTTACGAATTAACAAAAGTCTCTACTCAAAGAGAACAGAAGAAACATTCATAACAAATAACAGGGATCCAAATAAGATCCCTGGAGTCCCCGCTCTCACTCCCAAGGCTTCAAAACACCAAAGATACTTTAAAGTATAAAGAGTAAGTTTATTAAACATAAGGTAGTAAAGTATTAAAGTTCCACATAACAGATCAACTTAGAAAAGTAAAGTAATGATTTACAACAGTTATCTCATTCCACAGTCAGCATGTACACCGTATGTTACAGCATAGACACAAAACAACAAGTCTCTCAATCAAGGAAGCCATGAGAGCGGGGAGCCCCAGATCCATGCTTCAGGTGGCTTTAAGTAGCAACAATCACTCCCGTCCCCAATCAGGTTACTCATTATCAGCTCCACCTGCGAGTCATGATAGTTAGAGGGTAACAAGAAAGAGAAACACACCAAAAGGAACACTAGACCAACACAACACAATGCATTCCCACGTAACAATGGAAACTGTTTTTAGTGTGATCTCAGTTTAATAAAAACAATGTAGGTCTACTTAAGGCCTATTAATTGTAATGATTTAATGTCCACTGTTATTCAAACAACAAATTATATAGAGAAAGCGTGCAAAGAACACAACAAGCTTTTTGAAACTCCAAATATCAGTTAAACCATTGCGTCGCAAAATGATTCACTGTTTCAAAGCGCTCCAATCGGATCGTGTATCATGAATCACTGGATTCAGATTGGGACGCCAGAGCGGAATAATTCAGAAGATCCAGGGTGCATAGATCCCCCCCCCCATCCCCCCACCCACCGGTAAATCGCACCACGATTGTTCATATTCAAGTGTTTCTGCGAAAATTATTAATTGGCATGCATGACAGAGGCGGCCTCTTGATCACTTAAATTTTTTCCTGATAATAAAATAACTTAAAGTTGGAGTGTCTCACATACATGAGAAATATATCTACAGAAAGCTTGAAATGTCTACTTTAAAATGAATCAATTCAAAATGAAAGCATTATGTAATTTGTGAAGGTTGCATTTCTTTCTAAGCACTGTGAATTTCATCTTGCATCCGACAAGAAAACATTTGTTTATTAATAAATAATTAAAATGTCTCCTTTTTCACAATTATTAGGCTACTTCTGCTTGTGCTTTGTGGCGCGAAGCGAACAGTAAAATTTACGAAAAACTTTTTAAAATGTTATTTTTTTAGGTACAGTCTAGCTTGTTTTCTGTGTGGGTGGTTACACACCGTGTGCTTCACGTGGACCATTATAATATCTTTAGTGCACTCAGCGCATGGGCCCCAGAGGGTTAATCAAAAAAAACAAAACAATGTTGTATTTTGAAATTTTTTTACTAATCTAGAGAATTAACTAATGACTATTTTGGTAATTATGTAATCTACTGATTATTCTGATAGGGAAGTTATCTGATATTTTTAGCAATAAAAATAGACCTCAGTGAAAACCGTCTTAGGTACGAGTGGATATGTATATATTAAACTGATGATGAGATGATAATTTGTTTAAATAAAGTATCAGAACCAAGTAATCACATTTATTAAACAACACTATTAAAATACATAATGTAATATAGATACATAATATGAAAATAACCCACTTAAGTACATTATGTATTATAACAAATACCTGCAGAGGTTGCCAAAGGCCCGGTGATGTTTCACTTTACAGCGTGATTCAACAACGATTAAATCCATTTCATTTTAATATTTGCAAACCCAGCAAACTTTTTATTTTGAAATCACAATTTACAACAAATCAGATATATGGAAATATGTTTATGTATTCTCGTGTGTTGACAGGTTTGTAAAGGATTTACGTTACACATAGTGAGATAACATGCACTGTTTTCCAGTTTTCCAGCAACCCAAACTCACAGTATATGCAGAGGAAGAGTTTATGTCCCGAGCGGCTGAGATGGAGACTCCACACTTGTAAATGATAACAGCACAACCCAAAGTGCATCAGACTTTACATGCTTAACCAAATGCACATGATTGGAAACCCAAACAAACAGCACATGCACCAAAGAGCGAGTCATATAATGCAAACACTATCAAAGGTTTTACCACAAAACCAACTTTATACTGATATCGCGAGACCGCTTTTCACCTCGAGGAGTAATATCACAAGATCTCATGCACTGCCAAAAGCCAGGCAAAATGGCTGTTTTTTTTTTTTTTGTGAGAAAAAAAAGTTGTTTTTATCGAAAACAATAATGAACACTAATTTCACCAATACTGAATTTTAAACATTCAAGTAATTTTCATGTACCCTTTCAAAAATATGGCTATTTACAAGGGTTTATTAGGATCAAGTCAAATTCAAGTACTTCAAGCACTCTAAGTTCCTTGTGCAAACCCTGTATGACACATTAGGCTGGAGAAACATTTCATTTTGAGTCGGAGAGCACTAGGTTACCTCAAACAATGAGAGAGTGTGAAAAGATTAAAGGCCCTGAGATACTTCAAGCGAAATCGAAGAACGAACTCCTATGACATCAAACCAAATCATGGGTTACACTTTATTTTGAAAGTCCCATTTATACATTCTACAAAACTATAAGTAACTTTGTACCTACACTGTAAAAAATGATTCGCTTTATTTACTCAAAATATTACTGATTAAATTTAAGAGATTAGAATTAATTAGAATTAATCAAATGAGATGCTTACAAGCAACCATTTAAAATGAGTAAAATAACATGAAAGAAATTAAGTAAAATTTACACAAAAATGTTGATTACATTTAATCAAACAAAAAAGCAAACAAACAAACAAAAAAACACTATGCTAAAGAATACTGTGTTGTGAATGCCAGGCCAGTAGGTCTAACCTTTGGGTCCTTCAGGCCCAGTATCTCCTTTATCTCCATTGTGTCCATCTTGGCCACTTTGTCCTGTCAGTCCCCGAGGACCTTGAATGCCCTTTTCTCCTGGCAAACCTGACAAAGACAAAAAATCATGATATATACTCCCAAATGCTCTTAAACAAGACATATAACTTTGAGTCAAGATGAGCCGTTGTGCTGTGCTGTGTATACATGTGAATGATCATGTGGTTGTGTGAATATTCATGTTAAGCCTTATTCGGACAGTGATTGTTTCTCATGTGGACATCTGTAAAAATACATTTACATGCCACCTTGGTAATAAAAATTCCAAGTTTATTCACAGTGGAGGAGCGAGTTCTGTGATCCTATGAACCTGGGAATGCACTGCTCATGTGGGCATTCACATAATTGTCTGCTGTAAATAAAAGGAATATTATTTCCAAAGGTATTCTTATCATTGTCTCAAAGGTATTAAAATATGTATGCTTGTTATTCCAAGCATATTTCATAATATATAATCCTATTTATTATTTATTTAAATCTCCTGTTTAAAAGTAAGAGAATAGACACACTACAGTTGTATATGATTACACATAATATAGTTATTAACTTAACTGTATATAATACATATTTAAAAAATTGTATTGCATACCTGCTGCTGCCATTATAAAGTACGATTTTAAGCATTTGCCTGCTTTTCTTCTCTTCCTGCTTCCTGTCACTGTGGTGAAGCAGTTCTGAAGTATTACTCTTGTAAAAATTTTCCACCATTTCAGAAATAAATACACATGCAAATTACAGCGAAGTACAACAGTTACCGTACGTTGCTCAACAGTGGTAAGGAACATTAATAATTTTAAAGGATTTCTTGTCTTAAAATAAGAGATGTGGATTCAGATGACAATAAAATCACCAACTACCCCCTGTGAATACTGAAAATTAAATTAAATGTATGCATTTAGCAGACGCTTTTATCCAAAGCAACTTACAGTAGTGCATTCAGGCTATCAATTTCTACCTATCATGTGTTCCCGGGGAATCGAACCCCCAACCTTGCGCTTCATAGCACATTGCTCTCCCAATTGAGCTACAGTAACACTTTTTTGAATTTGAAAATAACAATTACTGTCCGAATATTGCTATAGACTGTGACTGAGCATAAGGCGAAGAGATATAACTGAAGGAGTAGCTATAATATCACTGCTCAGACAGTTGCTGGTGGTAATGTATTTTGGTTGTGCTAGACCTCTTATTCCTGTCAGACCAGGAAGTCCAGCTGGTCCTAGGGGCCCCACATCACCTTTCTCGCCCTTTGGTCCTGGTGGCCCTGAAAAGCAGATAAACAACATATAAAAATTGAACACAAAACTGAAAAACGTTTAATTACAGGCTCTTGATTCACCCAACAACAGACTTCTTTATTATGACCTAGACTAGCAGACTCTGTTCCTTTTGTTTAGTCTTATTTGTATAATCCAGGACACGTTTACATAGCTCTTTGGAGTGAGTGAGTGAGTGAGTGAGTGAGTGAGTGAGTGTGTGTGTGTGTGTGTGTGTGTGTGTGTGTGCGTGTGTGTGTGTGTGGAGTATCAATGGAAGGAGGTCTTCTGTGGAGACTTTGAATAAAATGACTTTTACTTAGTTCTTTAAAAATGATGTGTTGTTTCTTTTTTTAATGCTATATTACTCTGTCCCATCATTATAAGTATTACATTCACAAGTTGATTTTCCCCCGAACGGTTATTCTGTGATGCTTTCAAATGTTTGTTTGAGCATCACAAGCAGCCCGTCACAGCAACACTGACTCAACTAATTGACCTATCGGTAAGCCCCTGCTCTCGAACGCAGATGAGCCAATGATAGTCGAGTATTAGTTGCATGAGGAGTGGAACCCAGACATTTGTAGGTTTCAGCGCCATAGAGAGACATTGGTAAAAATTGGTATGATAGTGTTTATGCTAAAAATGTAAAAACTATGTCCCTGTGGTACTTGTAACACTGATTCCAGATATCCCAAGAGGATGGGCAATATCATTTATTTTATTACATTTCCTAAACCCAAACAAAACTGAGAGCATTCAACCCCAATCCCAATGAAGACAAAAACATACATTTTCTGGATGTCATACTCTCATTAAATTACAGGTTCCATCTGCTGAATCAGAACATTAATGTCATCTTGTTGTTTCGGCAAGGTATTTCAGGCTCAAACTAGTAAACGTTAGTAAACTAGTAAAAGTTAGTGAGTCAATGCTATTACAAACCTAAATAGAGGACTATTCTGACATCATGTACAGTGTTGGTCAAAAACACAGACTAAGGTCTACATACTCTAAAAAAGCATGACCTTTTCACTTTTTATAAGTGAGGTTTACACCATGACAATTTTGAGAGAATAAGCTCTACTCGGAACATGTCAATAATAACAGTAATTATAACAATAATAATAAAACTATAAATTATTACTTAAATTATTAATTTAAATGTTTTATTATTATTATTATTATTATTATTATTATTATTAAATTAGTTGTTTTTTATAGTGTTTCTAGAAAACACATTGACTTGTCTTATGGCAGATTACAGTACAGATTGCATTACAATTGGTTTGTAAGAGGTTGTTTTATCCATTACTTCTACTGAGTTTTGTTGCATGTACATCACTTCAACCTGCAGTTACCGCAAACTATCTCTAACATCTCATGTTCAAGAACTGCCATCTGGCCAGTATGACATCAACACTCATTATCAACATCAAAATTTGCACATAAGACTAAAACATCTCTGAACATTACAAAACAAGTTAGAAAAACCTGCACAAAAAATAACAATCACATTAAAACCAGAAAGTAAGACCGTATAATTGAGCCGCAGTGCATGTATGCAATTTATTACAATGCGGGCACCCAGAATGGATTGCAGCATCAATCTTCATTTTCTTCCTTTACAATAACACAAACCAGAATGATTCCTAGAAACACTCATGCATTGGCTAGAGAATAAATTAAATACACATACAATAAAAAAATAAAAAAAATCATACAATCCTAAATCTCATTGGACCTAAGTTCCAGTGGCGGCTCTAGACAAATTTTACTAGGGGGGCCAAGGAGGGGCCAGTGTTTAACCAGAGGGGCACATTAAAAATGGCAACATATTTTATTTAAATGTAATGCAAATAAATACAAAAAGTAGTTCTTGAAAAAATCCACACAGTAATTTTATACAGTCTAAACATGTTAATAAAAACAAATTACTATTCGTACTCTTATATAAATTCAATCAGGCAATCATACATTTCACAATTTAATATTTATATATGAATGTCAAGAATTCAGAAGTGTATATATTTATAATGCTTACACTACACTACACAGAAATAATATACAATTAAATTATGCTTATTTTAAATCTATTGTGCAGGCTAAAAATATAAAAAGCTTTTAATAATCTTTCAGTGCGCAAAACCATGATAATATGAAACGCTTCAAAACTGAGCTCACAAAGTGATTTTAAAAGATTATGGCTTTTAAAACATGTGTGTGATCTAACAGGCACAAGCGAGTCTTTTAAAGAAAGCAACAAACATAAAATACAAATACACAAAATAAAGTCATTTTATGCAAATCCACAGCCGTTTTATCTACAGATTAAGCATTATAATGTGAGTATATAATATTGGAGAGAGTTTTACCATACATCCTGCTGTAAATGGACGAGGTGCGCGCTATTTGAATACTGAATGGAGAATGATTGACAGCCGCAGAGGAGGGACAACAAGGTTTCCGTAAACTTTAATTTAATGATGTAAATAGTCTTCTGTCCATAACATTAAGCTATGGAATTGCTTCAGATGACTTTGAGAAATTATAATCAGACCCAAGTCACCCAAACTGATGTGAAAAAAGCGCGATGTTTGCATCCCTGAATATGATTAAGTTCTTAAAGTGTTTGGGTGCGCTGCACATAGTTACCCATGTAGAAAGTTGCATCACATTAGTTCCGCTTTTGGCGCTCGCGTGTAAAATCATATTACTTTTTTTTTTTTTTTCAGCACGGGGGTGGCCACAGAGGTGTCCAGGTCTACAGAGGTAGGGGCCTCCCTAGGCCTCCGTGTAGAACCGCCACTGCTAAGTTCCACTCCTCATGTACTGAATATTACACACTGTTGAAGTCACACAGCACACACTGATTGTGGAAGTTTAGAATAGGATATTTTATGATAAATCCCTCGATTTCCACAGCAAAAAATATCAAATCACACAGCCTGGTGAATCATCAGGGCAGTCAAGAAAGTATGTTAGAGGACACACAATGCGGAGAAAGTTTCCCATACAATCAAACACTGCTGAACCAAGATAGTGTGATGCATCCCTGCAGAAATTAACTTGCAAGTTCCACTTCCGTTGTTTCAACAGTATAGAACTGCTTGTTAATGACAGTTGTTTATTAATTCCCCACTGGTGGTAGAGAAATCATTTCTGTTAATTGGCTCGAAATCAAGTTAATGTGTTAATTATTATAGCTTATTTTCATTGGCCATCAAAAAAGCCATTTCTTTTTATTTTTGAATCACTTTTACAGTACATGCACTATGTAACTGGCAGACACTTGTCTCCTGTATGTGCAGCTTTCACTCACGCTGCTGTAATTAGTAAACATTCTCCACTGTATTGCTTAACTTTGAGCTGTTTCTTTCCCTTTTGTGTACTCATCAAAACATTGCATTACACACACACACACACACACACAGGGAGCTCCATGGGCGTATTGGTTTTTAAACAGTATTATCTATCCCCTTTCCCTAACCATACACCTAAACCTAACCCTCACCAAAAAATGTCCCTACAATAGAAATATAATGGCATTACTATCCCTTCTGGGACATCTGGTCCTCATCCTGTAGTGAATACCAGGTATATACACACACACACACACACACACACACACACACACACACACACATAAATACAGTATATACACTGTATAACCTGACAAGTCACGTTACTCAAACCGTTTGAGTAAAAACATTGCCTTGGCTTAAACCATGTAAGTTTTAAAACGTTGCAATTAAGTAATTAAGTGATTAATTAAGTGATAATTAGGCATTAGTGATGAACACCTGCTGTTAACAAACAGAATCACTGAAGAAAAGAGAGAAAAGAACTACAACTGACTTAAGCCATCAATTGATGATTGTCATCATAAATACACATGCTGGTCATATAATTAGAATATCATCAAAAAGTTGATTTCACCAATTCCATTCAAAAAGTGAAACTTGTATATTAATTCATTACACACAGACTGATATATTTCAAATGTTTATTTCTTTTAATTTTGACGATTATAACTGACAACTAAGGAAAATCCCAAATTCAGTATCTCAGAAAATTAGAATATTGTGAAAAGGTTCAATATTGAAGACACCTGGTGCCACACTCTAATCAGCTAATTAACTCAAAACACCTGCAAAGCCTTTGAATGGTCTCTCAGTCTAGTTCTGTAGGCTACACAATCATGGGGAAGACTGCTGACTTGACAGTTGTCCAAAAGATGACCATTGACACCTTGCACAAGGAGGGCAAGACACAAAAGATCATTGCAAAAGAGGCTGGCTGTTCACAGAGCTCTGTGTCCAAACACATTAATAGAGAGGCAAAGGAAAGGAAAAGATGTGGTAGAAAAAAGTGTACAAGCAATAGGGATAACTGCACCCTGGAGAGGATTGTGAAACAAAACCCTTTCAAAAATGTGGGGGAGATTCACAAAGAGTGGACTGCAGCTGGAGCCAGTGCTTCAAGAACCACTACACACAGACGTATGCAAAACATGGGTTTCAGCTGTCGCATCCCTTGTGTCAAGCCACTCTTGAACAACAGACAGCGTCAGAAGCGTCTCGCTTCAAAAAGGACTGGACTGCTGCTGAGTGGTCCACAGTTATGTTCTCTGATGAAAGTAAATTTTCAGAGTCCCAGAATCTGGAGGAAGAGAGGAGAGGCACACAACCCACGTTGCTTGAGGTCCAGTGTAAAGTTTCCACAGTCAGTGATGGTTTGGGGTGCCATGTCATCTGTTGGTGTTGGTCCACTGTGTTTTCTGAGGTCCAAGGTCAGCACAGCTGTATACCAGGAAGTTTTAGAGTACTTCATGCTTCCTGCTGCTAACCAACTTTATGGAGATGCAGATTTCATTTTCCAACAGGACTTGACACCAGCACACAGTGCCAAAGCTTCCAGTACCTGGTTTAAGGACCATGGTATCCCTTTTCTTAATTGGCCAGCAAACTTGCATGACCTTAACCCCATAGAAAATCTATGGGGTATTGTGAAGAGGAAGATGTGATATGCCAGACCCAGGAATGCAGAAGAGCTGAAGGCCACTATCAGAGCAACCTGGGCTCTCATAACACCTGAGCAGTGCCACAGACTGATCGACTCCATGCCACGCCGCATTGCTGCAGTAATTCAGGCCAAAGGAGCCCCAACTAAGTATTGAGTGCTGTACATGCTCATACTTTTCATGTTCATACTCTTCAGTTGGCCAAGATTTCTAAAAATCCTTTCTTTGTATTGGTCTTAAGTTATATTCTAATTTTCTGAGATACTGAATTTGGGATTTTCCTTAGTTGTCAGTTATAATCATCAAAATTAAAAGAAATAAACATTTGTAATACATCAGTCTGTGTGTAATGAATGAATATAATATACAAGTTTCACTTTTTGAATGGAATTAGTGAAATAAATAAACTCTTTGATGATTTTCTAATGATATGACCAGCACCTGTACACTACAACTACTGATCACATTGTCTCTTAGCTTTTGTGTTATAACAAATATGTTTCAGAAACACATAGTTATAACAGCCTGAGAAAAAACTAAGACTGAGGTCAAGGGTCAAGAGCCCAACTAAAGCAAACACTGATCTCTAACTTCAAATGAAACAATAATTCAACATCTAAACCGTAGTTAATTCTCAATAATATCTTCTTTCACTCTGGTTATTAATAGGAGGAGCTGGTGATGCTGTTTGTGAGGTTGTTTAATCAGATCTTGAGAGAATTAATGTCCTCTTTTATTTCAGTTGATTTCATCTAAGGCTGTCTCTGAAGTCAGTTGTAGTTCTTGTCTCTCTTTTCTTCAGTGATTCTGCTTGTTAACACAGTAGCTGTTCATCACTAATGCTCAATCAGCACTTAATCACTTAATTACTTAATTGCAATGTATATCTTCTTTTAGTGAACTCAACTGAATGAAGTTCAGAGTACTCATAACTGTTAGTTTGAAAACTTAAATGGTTTAAGGCAGTGGTTCCCAACCACGTTCCTGGAGGCCCCCCAGCACTGCATGTTTTCCATGTCACCTTAACCAAACACACCTGATTCAGATCATTATCTCATTAGTAGAGACTCCAAGACCTGAACTGGGTGTGTCAGACAAATAATAGATGAAAAATCGTGGAAAAAATGTGGTTGGGAACCACTGGTTTAAGGCAATGACTTGTGGGGTTTTACAGTGTACACTGTAATATTATGCATTGTTAATGTATTTCATGTTTATGTTCATGTTTCAGGCTCCGTTTTTATGTTTATAGTGGATAAACATGATTCACTAGAATCTCGTGGCATTATCAGGTAGGACAGTGTCAGATACAAGACCATACAAATGAAATCCCCACTCACAATATTTCTACACTCTAAGCATAACAGTATAAAACGTTTGGTAAATTCTCTGACTAACACATTTTTATGGATGAACTGGCAGCTGACCAAATTTCTGTCAAGCACAAAGGGGAAAGATTTGTAAGGCAACCAAACACTATCAGCAATCTTTCACTCACTGAAGGAACACCTTGAACCACACAAGTTGAGCTATGGAAAATCTCTATAATGATGAATTCCACTAAAAGTATTTATTATTAGTATGACTACTCAGACGTGCCTACAACTTTTAACATGTTTATTCGGTGAGTAACTCGACACAGCCATCTATTTCTAAACACTTTAACCAACAACTACTTTTGATTTTAGTAAAATTGTATAATTGAAACAATAAAAAGGAACAAAACATACCTTGTAATACAGTTAAGTTTTGGAGTGCCATGGAGTGCTCCCATGCTTTTAGCCTCAGATCTGCGGTGATGACATTCAGCACTTCAATCTCATTCCTGAGCTGCTCCTCCAGGTGTAACTGTGTGATCCTCATGCTTGTGGTGTCATGAGACACATTCCCAATCTTCTCCTGCAGTTCACAGATTTTCACCTGGTGCAGACTCACATCTCCACTAATCGAATGGTTTAATGTCTGTACTGTCCATCCCACCTCCTCCAGACGCTCCTGTAGTGTCTCTACTTTTACCACCATTGTCTTTAAAATTGCGTCTTGGCTTCGAATAGAGCCAGCAGCAAAGGCTAATTCTTCTCCCAGTCTGCTGCTGTTCCTCTGGCTGGAGTGGCTGATCATGGCCAGATGGTCCCAGAGTTGAGCCACAGAGTCTGTGGTGTGTTCAGAGAAGGCCTGCAAATCTTTGATGTCACGCTCCAAGCCCTGTGCCAGACGCCCTGCTCAGGTTAGTAACAGAAGTGTGAGGACAGTATTAATCACACTTGCACATGTAAACTAATTTTTATGTTGGTGTGATGTAAGCTTTGTTCACAAAGGCAGATCAAATCCAGATAGACTAAAATAAGTGTTCATGTACTGTAGCTCAAACAATAGACCGTGGGGCTAGTATTGGCATGGGTTAAATCCTCAGGGAATGCATTTAATATTTCTAAATGTATGGGCCTATGCACTTACCTTAGGGTTAAGTTTAGGTAGTACAGGTTTAATGGCTTGGTTAGATTTAAAAATGGGTACAGGCAGGGTCAACACTTTAATTAAAAGCAATTATTAATTGAAATGTTGGTACATATTAGTTAAAGACACTTAATATAAAGTGAGTAAGATGCGTTGCAAGCATTTGCAAATGGATAAGTGTAATTACAAGTTGTTTTGTTATATTACCAGCATACAACACTCCTTTCACCTTTGCCAATTTTACTTAATCCGTTCATGTTGTGATTACTTAAAAAAATTAATTTAACAATGTGAACTTAATTTAATCTAGTTCATTCAACAAAATAGTGTGTATTGTCAGCTTTACTTCAAAATTATTTGTTCAGCCAACATAACATTGTTGCATAAAAGTAACAGATTAATAAAACCAATACAGACTGGCATCTCATTGGCTGAGGATTTTGCAGTGTATTATGGATAATTGTTGCTCTGTCAGCCTCTTGCAGAAGTGTAGCACCATTAGATAGGTAAGTGAGTAATAAGTTGTCAAGTTTGAGTCAATGAACTTGTTCCAATATACTTTAAAACAAAGCAAACAAATAAACAAATGGTTTGAAATGTTATAATGCATTTCAAATATCAACAGAGAAGGACAGCAGCTTGTGAGTGTTTTGTCTCGTTTTCTCATTAGACTACTGTGTGATCGTCATTGCTAGGAAAGTTTTTGGTTTAAATTGTGTGTGTCTTACCCTGGTAAATACGTGCTGAAAGTGGCGCTTGGTTTTGGGTTTGCCTATCGCGGGACTGCCCAGTTTCGATCTGCTAAATAGTGAGGCGTGGCCAAAGACAGTGAAAGTACTTAATTAGCTGTTTTGAAAGCACTTGTCAGAAGAAACCGTCAAGCAACAGAGAAGGACAGCAGCTTGTGAGTGTTTTGCCTTGTTTTCTCATCAGACTAGTGTGTGATCGTCATTGCTAGGAAAGTTTTTGGTTTAAATTGTGTGTGTCTTACCCTGGTAAATACGTGCTGAAAGTGGCGCTTGGTTTTGCGTTTGCCTATCGTGGGACTGCCCAGTTTCGATCTGCTAAATAGTGAGGCGTGGCCAAAGCCAGTGAAAGTACTTAATTAGCTGTTTTGAAAGCACTTGTCAGAAGAAACAGTCGAGCAACAGAGAAGGACAGCAGCTTGTGAGTGTTTTGTCTTGTTTTCTCATTAGACTACTGTGTGATCATCATTGCTAGGAAAGTTTTTGGTTTAAATTGTGTGTGTCTTACCCTGGTAAATAAGTGCTGAAAGTGGCGCTTGGTTTTGCGTTTGCCTATCTGCTAAATAGTGAGGCGTGGCCAGCTGACTTCAATCACAGGTAATCAGGCAAATACAAAAGCGGTAGGTTTCACTGCGGCAGCCCTCGTGTGAATCCTCCTCGTGTGAAGACGGACGAGTGTAAAGACCATCGACTCTACCTGCGCGACTCCACCAGGCAAGGACACCGACCGGGCACTTGAGTATTGCTTTTCTCCTCTTTCTTTACTGTTTGTATAGCTTGTTCTCAAATATTTCTTACACGTGTAGTCACTATGTGCTTTCAGATCTCTACTATCACTACTTACACTCGGAGAGCACGCTACGTACATCGCAGGAAGGCCTGTCTGACAAACGTACGGCCTGTTCCTCTGACCTCTACTTCTACTACTACTACTACTACGCGCTCTATTCCAGTTGGTCTCTGGAACTGCCAGTCTGCAGTTAACAAAGCAGACTTCATTTCTTCTATTGCTACTCATTCCCGTCTCAACCTCATGGCACTGACTGAGACTTGGATCAAACCTGAAGATACTGCCACCCCTGCAGCCCTCTCCACTAATTTCACTTGTTCCCACTCTCCTCGTACCACTGGGAGGGGTGGAGGTACGGGTCTCCTTATATCAAAAGAATGGAAATTTGATCTTCAGCCATCACCTACAGGTAATGGTTCATTTGAATCACACGCCATTACTGTAACCCACCCTGTTAAAATCCACTTTGTGGTCATTTATAGTCCCCCAGGTCAATTGGGAAACTTCTTGGAGGAGTTGGATGTGCTGCTATCAAACTTTCCTGAGGATGGTACTCCTCTGGTACTGCTTGGTGACTTCAACATCCACCTAGATAAACCCCAGGCTGCTGACTTCAAAACTCTGCTCGCCTCATTTGATCTCAAGCTAGTGTCTACTACAGCGACTCACAAATCAGGCAACCAACTGGACCTCATCTACATGTGCTGTTGCTCTGTGGACAACCCTTCAGTTGCTCCACTGAACACCTCAGACCACTTCCTCATTACTGCTAACCTAGCACTTACTCCTGAAGCGCCTCACACTCCAACGCAGGTCACCTTTCAACGGAACCTACACTCACTCTCTCCATCTCGCCTATCTTCTGTGGTTTCATCCTCACTTCCTGCACTCTCTCAGTTTTCAGCTCTGGACACGAGCAACGCTACGGACACTCTTTGCTCCTCTTTAACATGTGTGTATCAGACTCTCCTTTCTTCCTTCTCTGCAAATGCCTTTACGGCTAAAACATCCTACTACCACAACAAAATTAACAGCTGTTGTGACGCTCGGACACTCTTCAAGACTTTCTCTTCTCTTCTTAATCCGCTGCCACCACCTCCTCCATCGACCCTTACAGCAGACACTCTTGCAGTTTTCTTCACAAATAAGACAAGAACCATCAGTGACCAATTCCCCACACCGCAGACTGAGGACAACTTCGCAATGACCAACGCACACTCTTTCTCCTCCTTCTCCCCACTCTCAGAGATGGACGTTTCCAAACTTCTCCAGTCCAATCATCGTACTACTTGTCCACTTGATCCGATCTCCACTCAACTCCTTCAAGCGATCTCTTCTTCAGTCATACCTTCGCTTACTCACATTATCAACTCCTGTCTTCACTCTGGAACATTTCCCTCAGCATTCAAGCAGGCTCGGGTAAGCCCACTGCTCAAGAAACCATCTCTAAATCCAGCGCTTCTTGAAAACTACAGACCGGTATCCCTTCTTCCATTCATTGCAAAGACACTTGAGCGAGCGGTGTTCAACCAGCTTTCTATGTTCCTTGTACAGAACAACCTCCTGGACAGCAACCAATCTGGCTTCAAAAGTGGCCACTCAACTGAGACTGCTCTGCTTTCGGATACTGAAGCCCTGCGACTAGCAAGAGCAGCTTCACAATCCTCAGTACTCATCTTACTGGACCTGTCTGCTGCTTTTGACACTGTTAATCACCAGATTCTCCTGTCCACCCTCAGAAAGATGGGCATCTCTGGAACCGCAGTCCTGTGGGTTAAGTCCTACCTCTCTGACAGATCCTTCAGTGTGTCTTGGAGGGGTGATGTTTCAAAGTCACAACACCTTGCTACTGGGGTTCCTCAAGGCTCAGTACTTGGACCAATTCTCGTCTCCATCTACATGACGTCATTAGGATCTATCATTCAGAAGCATGGCTTTTCTTATCACTGCTACGCTGATGACACCCAACTCTACTTCTCATTCCAGCCAGATGACCCGACGGTAGCTGCTCACATTTCAGCCTGTCTGAGTGACATTTCTAGCTGGATGAATGACCATCACCTTCAGCTTAACCTTACGAAGACGGAACTCCTGGTGATTCCAGCTAACCCATTGCTTCATCACAACTTCTCTATACAGCTGGGTTAATCAACCATTACTCCTTCGAGGACAGCCAGAAACCTAGGAGTTGTGATGGATCATCAGTTAAGCTTCACAGACCACATTGCTACAACGAACGGTCCTGCAGGTTTGCCTTATACAACATTAGGAAGATTAGACCCTTCCTGTCAGAGCAAGCCACCCAACTTCTTGTCCAAGCTCTTGTTCTCTCCAGACTGGACTATTGTAATGCTCTCCTGGCGGGCCTTCCTGCATGTACTGTCAAGCCTCTGCAATTGATCCAGAATGCAGCAGCGAGGGTTGTCTTCAATGAGCCAAAAAAAGTTCACATTACTCCTCTCCTCATCAGGTTACACTGGCTACCAGTAGCCGCTCGCATCAAATTCAAAGTACTGATGCTCGCCTACAAGACGACCACTGGCACGGCACCAACATACCTAAACTCACTGGTTAAATCTTATGTGCCCTCCAGAAGTTTGCGCTCTGCAAGTGAACAGCGTCTTGTGGTGCAATCCCAAAGAAGTTCAAAATCACTCTTACGGACCTTTTCCTGGACTGTGCCCAGCTGGTGGAATGACCTCCCAATCTCAATTCGTACAGCTGAGTCTTTACTCATTTTCAAGAGACATCTAAAGACTCATCTTTTTCGCCTGCACTTAACCAACTAATACTAGCACTTTTCCTTTTCTTGTCTTTTCATTTATAAATATATATATATAAAAATAATAAAAAAAACTGGCTCTGCGTTCTATACTAGACTAACTGAGACTTGTCATGGCACTTGTATACTGTTGTTGTTCTCTTGTTGACCTGACTGCATCTATTGTTCTCATTTGTAAGTCGCTTTGGATAAAAGCGTCTGCTAAATGATTAAATGTAAAATGTAAATGTAAATATGTTTGTGATATGTTTGATAAACTATAATTTAAAAAAAGTCTGTATGATGAGTTGTATTGAGCAGTTGCACTCTGATTGATTGATTTGGTGTTATTGACATTAAATCCTACAGTCAAATGTATTTCACTAAATTAAGAATGAACATGTAACTAAAAAAAAAAAAGCAAATGAGTTTAATGGAAATGTTAATATCATGTTTAACCAACACATCTATTTTGTGTTCAAATAACATGATAAAGGTTGGTTGACTTAACTTGGTTGGTTTAGATGGAATATAGGTGGCATGATTAAATCATGTTCATCCAATTAAAATTTTTTTTTTTGAGTATAATTTCATGACATGCTCAATCTCATTTTGACAGGGAAACAGTAAGATTTTTTTTTTTTTCAAAAAGCAATTTGTGTGCTTCATTGCAAGCAAGAAAATGTGTCTATCTGTACAAAGCAATTAACCCAGTCAATGTCACAAATTGTCTTATTCGATTAGTGACCAAGAAGTAGTGCAGAATGTAATATCATTTATTGTTTTACATTTTAAAATTTAGTTAAAATCATTCCAGATTTTCCGTTGTTTAATGTATCTCATAAAATCACCAGATGCCACTGTTTTCAACATTTCCATTTTCTGCTATTCCATAAAGCATTTAAACAACTAATAATTAAAAACACATTGTATGAATTCAATTTAACTAAGTTTTTTAAGAAAAAACTCTTCTCCCATATAACAAATCATCATCATTTACAAGTATTTCACATTAATGAAAAGAGTTTTGCTCCTAATTACTGCTGGCTAATTACTGAAAGGTAGCTTTTTTAGAATGTTATGTTTGGGTATTGGTTACGCTTAAGGGATCCAGAATATGGTCATGCAGAATAAAGCATTAACATGTGCTTTGTAAGTACTAATAAATAGCCAATATTCTAGTAATATACATGCTTCTAAGCAACAAGTTAATAGTGTATAGTGTAGCTTAATCTAATGTGTTACCTTGAATGGTAACATATCTGACCAAATTTACTAAACAGGGCAAATGAGAGTGGACCTCAATCCCATAAAAACGCAGATAGTTCCGCGGATGATCTACTGACAATGCACAGTTTAAACATGACAGACGCAACTCACATCCATAATGACCAATGCAGTCTACCAAGAGCAGGTTTGTCAAGTGAAAAATTGGTGAAGATGCTTTTTTACTAGTAAAGTGACTATTGCAATCCTTAGTAAATCATTTCATTTAAATACTGTCCTCCCATAAATTTAACATCTGAAAGGGACACTCCTTTGGCCCTTAGTCTTCTAATGCAGTCTCATGAAAAGTATGCTAAAAAGTACAAACCAATTCAATTTATTCTGACAACTAAAATTATTCATGAGGACTCAACACTAAATTATAAAGTTAACTTTCATTTGAAAAATGTAAGCGAACTGACGATTATGAAATAATGTTGTGACAAAATGTTCAGGAACTGTTGGTTGCTTCAGCTCATTTTGTAATTTGGAACTATGCTATTGTCTACTACAGCCAAAAGGTACGAAAACTACATTGCCTGAAAAAAAGAATCTGTGAAAAAAACCAGTGGCCCCTCAATATGATATTACAACAGTGGGTGTCAATGTGATTTACAGTTCTTTTTTCCAACTACTTACATTTTCAAAACTTTTGCTTTTTTCCAAATCCAAGAATTACACACACAAAATGCTAAATGCCTGACATCTTTTGCAAAAAAAAGCACTGCATTCAAAATATCACAAAATACCAAGCAAACAACGTTGCTAACAGCTTTACCATAATATAATATTTTTTAAAAACCTAAAGCTCTTCTTTCATAAACTACATTTAGGTACCAGACGGTAAATTTCACGGTAAATATGACAGCAAGATTAAAACTGATTTTTCTTTTTTTTTTCTGTAAGCATTTGTCGCATGAATACAGTATTACTGTGTATGAAAGAAAAGAAGTACATTAAGCATGTGTAATTGTGTAGATGTGTCTTTATAGGCCTGTTCTAAAGCATGATTGGTTGGTGTTCAGTGAAGCACATGTGAGGAGTTAGTGATGAATTAGTGTGGCATTTTGATTGGTTGTGTTTGAAAAAGGAAATCAAGATACCATATTTTTCGGACCATAAGTCACACCTAAGTATAAGTCGCATCAGTCCAAAAATACGTCACGACGAGGAAAAAAAACATATATAAGTCGCACTGGACTATAAGTCGCATTTATTTAGAACCAAGAACCAAGAGAAAACATTACCGTCTACAGCCGCGAGAGGGCACTCAATGTCTTCAGTGTACATAGACTACAGGAGCACTGAGCAGCATAGAGCGCCCTCCCGTGGCTATGGACGGAAATGTGAACTCTTGGTTCATTTCTCTCGATTCATGTCAAATTAATTTTGATAAATAAGTCGTACCTGACTATAAGTCGCAGGACCAGCCAAACTATGAAAAAAAAGTGTGACTTATAGTCCGGAAAATATGGTACTTCCTGTTAGATTTTTGAGTATAACATAGAGAATTATGTGTTGTGCAAAAAGTGTGAGCTTTCAGAAATTGTGTCAATTAACGATTTTGTATGCAAGCAGTTGAAAAAAAATGTATGTGGACCTTTTTATTATTTTGTGCTGTGATGTGGAAAACTTCAATAATAAGGTTAAAAAAAACAAACAAAAAAACACCTGAAATATTTCAGTCAGTGAGCTTACTTAACATTTGTCACATTCTGTGTTTGCTCTAAACTGGTCCTAAAGCATACTATCAGATTTAAGAGTCTTCATGAGTCCAGTGATTACTTCAACCACTAGTCAGTGATGTCGGAAACAATCGACTACTCAGAGTTTTCAAGTACGACGTGATTTTTAGGACTACAATATTGTGTGTAGCTGTTACTTTCTATGACTTGATCTATGTTGAATGTAAAATTAAAATATGTAATATTTAGGGGTGTGCCTGAAGCTGAATACCTTATTTGGAATGGCATGGATAAATTCTTCAAAAAGGAATAACAGACAAGGAATAATTGTGCCTGAATATTCAGCTGAGGCGGACACAATCTGGTGTTCGCTAGATAACAGTTGAGCCAGGAGATAAGTGCAATATTAAACACAGAAATTTAAAGTCACACAATAGAATGTGAAGTGAATGGACTTCATCAATGTAAAGATCGCAAATCAAACACCACATTGCTGTTGCCTCTCCGTGCATCTCTCATAAACCAGAGCTTGGCAAGAGTAATATCACCTATAATTATACACCATACACATTCTGTTATATGTATATATTTAAAAGGCAACGATTTAAACCTTAGGCTACAATATGATACTAATGAATGGAATAAGCACATCGCGCTCACCAAACAGCCGTGTAGTGCATCTCAGTTGCCTTGTTTCCACTGTCGGGCCTAAACCGGGCTTGCAAATGCGTGCCAGGGCCAGTCGCGTTTCCACTGTCACTTCCGGGGCTTGATCGTGCCTCGTCGGGGCTTCCTCGGGGCTAACGGCCAGGGTTTTTTGGCCCGACAAAAACCTTGGGCCAAAGTGGGCCAGTTGGGGCTAGAGGAGTGTTTATGAATAAAGGCGGAGTTTCGCCACGTCTGGAGATCATCAGCCGCGGATCATTTCAGAAAGGTAACAGCATTAAAGACTTTTTAGAATAAGTTGAGCTCAAAACTCAGCAGGAGTGTTTAAAATAACTTGATCCGATGTGGATTATAATCACCATACCATGCAGAAATATTTATAAGCGATGCAAAAGACTATGCACGCTAGGCATTAACATTACCATAGTAAACATTGTAAATATGACCACTTGAAGAAATCGGATGTCAGCTTCTTATTCTCTGTCACAATCGTGCACTTATTTAGTAACATATTTTATCTGTCATAAGTCTTGTCTAGTTTTTGTTCGGGAGCTTTTATAAAAATATATAAATTATTATTCTTTCTAAATGTGATGTAAAGGCGACTGTGACTTCAAATAAACAGAAACAGACTCGACTGAATAGGAGACTATGTTCATAACATTTTATTTCTGTGACTAATTTTCCATCCTGATAAATTAATTCATTATGATCAATGTAACACTTCTTATAGTAAAACAATGAGGCTTTTGGATTTAAATATTTAACAAAGCAAGCAAACAAACAGACGCTTTTATCATCTTCGTTTTGAGATCACGCTAGTTCCAGTGACTTATTTCTTATTCGTTTTCTTGTTTTAGTGAAGCGCAGCCGAGCTTCAGGCCCTGACTGTGTAAACCCTGCACTATTCTGGCCTCGGTGCTACTGGCCCGAGACTATTAGCCCCGCACGGCCCGTTTAAAGCCTTGGCTCACAATGGCCTGACAGTGGAAATGCGGCTACTAGTCTCTCAAAAACCAGTTCTCTCTCAAGAGTAGGCTAATAATCAACTTAGATACAGATACATTTTCTATTTGTCCCACGTTTTTATCTTTTTATTTTGCTGGTTTGCGTGGCACATGCACATTTGTTTAGTGAAGTAAAAAAAAAGGACTCGCTTAAAGACTTCTGCGTAATGGAAATGTGCGCATTGAATTAATTAATTCATGTTCAAATGATCACTAAACGTTTGTCATGACATCTCTATACTTGCAAGATAGATATATTTTTAGAAATGAATAATTATTTTAGTTTAATATGGTATACTTGTTCAATGATAGTCATAGTCATAACGGTCTGTAGTGACTGTACAGCGTTCCACCTGGTTTTATCCGAATGCAGATACAAATAATTTAGTGATTGTTACAGATACAAACACAGATAAAGATACAAATACTGGCTGTTACATGAAAATGTAAATATGTAATGTCATAAATATAAAGTTTTGACAATTTACATAATTGCTGCATTTGGCTATAAATAAAAAAGAGTTTATTGATAAGAACTATTTCATGTCTTTTCATTTACCACGAGTAATGAACCATGAGTAGTCGAGTAACTTGAGTATTTCTTAATGAGCAATCGTCTAGCAGAAATCAGTAGTCGTACACCCCTATTGGACACAGACCTGTGCAGAAACGAGAAGTGCCATAAATGTATTACCAGGGCCTGGCTGGAAAACTAAAGACTCAAATTTGGACCTGATCGGCACAGGCTCCACAGCTAATTGCTATTAACAAGTTAATTTACAAGTTGTGAAAATTAAACTTTCTTTCTTAGTTAATGTAAACTTAGCAGCCTTCTCCCCTAAACCTGACCATGATGCATACAATCCACTTCTATTCTATGGCATTTGGAAATGCAAGAGCTCTCAATAAAATCGAGACACCCCACGCTGCAGACTGTAGCACAGTGATGTCACGTACGTATGTGTTTACCGCGCAATTTGCAAAATGACGTAAGGTATGTCAATAATAGTGTTTTCGGGAGGCGGGTTTCTGTAGTGTAGTGGTTTTCACGTTCGCCTCACACACGAAAGGTCCCCGCCTGCCATTCCTCACATACCCAGGTGGCCAGTCTATAAATATCTCACTGCACTGGGTCAGTGAACATGGCACACGGAAACCCTGGTTGTATTGTGCAGACAATGCACTCCAGTTCACAACACCTAATTTACATAAAAGAACAAACATTATTAAAGCAATATTAAATTATTTTGAAGGCAGAAGAACCATATAAGCAAAATATTTTAAATATATTTTTAAATATATTATAGGATGGTGTTAGAAAAAGTGCTATTTGCTTTGTCTGTAAAGTGTAAAGATTTAATTTATAACCAGCATTAACATCAACTAAATTAATAAAGTTTGTCGAGTCAAAATTTAGGTTGACTTGGCTTGAGAAAGCATAGCCTGAAAGTTTTCTATATGAAAATTTTACAGTTGAGGGCACTACAGTCTATCAGATAAAAACAAAAACAGATAGTTGAGAGGAGTCAGACCCTCATACTTTTTACAGTACTCACTACATATTAAAGGGATAGTTCACCCAAAAATCAAAATTATGTCATTAATAACTCACCCTCATGTCGTTCCAAACTGACTCTCTGATGTCACATTGACTACTTTGATGATGTTTTTCTTACCTTTCTGAACATGGACAGTAGACTGTAGACACAGTTTCAATGGAGAGACTGAGAGCTCTCGGACTAAATCTAAAATATCTTAAACTGTGTCCCAAAGATAAATGGAGGTCTCACGGTTTGCATCTCCAATAAGCATTAATCCACAAATGACTTAAGCTGTTAACTGTTTTAATGTGTCTGACACTCCGAGTTAAAAAAAAACAATATCCCGGAGTAATTCATGCACTCAAACAGTACACTGACTGAATTGCTGTGAAGAGAGAACTGAAGATGAACACCGAGCCGAGCTGGATAACGAACAAAATACTGACTCGTTCTCGGGTAAAAAAAAAAAAAAAAAATATATATATATATATATATATATATATAAACATTGCAATTCATGCAACTATCAATGGCATTACTTATATTAATAAAGTCTTTCTGTTCTATTTTAAGACCTCTTTAAAAGCTCATCTTAGTCAAAATAAGACATTTGAAGACCCTTTAAAGACCAGCACTTTGAATACTATATCATAAAACATGTTTGAATGTTGTTTGAATGTTGAACATGTTTAAATGTTTGAAATCGCACACATTGGCAATGACAATCTTTATGACCAAAGCATCCTCACAATTAAAAGCCATTTACAAACGCAAATTTTCAAGAAAACAAAAGTAATTAAATGATTTTTGCCTTTATTGTTACCTAATCTCAAAATCCACCATACCTTACGAACATCCGGAAGTAAATGGACCTGGATATGCGCATTAACCAGGGGGCAGGGTTTAATATTTTTTTGAAGCATCCCTGGGCGCCGCCATTGGCTAGCAGACCCCCACCTGCTGTTAGCATTCCATTGACTCCCATTCATTTTGGCGTCACTTTGACAGCGAATAACTTTACATCTGAGGGATTTAAAGACTCCATTTGTCCATTCATTATTTCTAAAGAAACACGAACATGTATAAAAGGCCCCATTACCTTGTATCTTATGCTGTGGCCCTGTAGAAGCAGTTTTTGTAAAAATAGGCTAACGATTGCATCATAACCTGCGACTCTCTGTCGCACAGTATAGAAATTACCATATGGACAGGAGGAGAAACTCAGAGGCAATCTTTTACTGTCTATGAAGCAATCGGGGGGATGTAGAGGCATAAAGTCAAGGGAAAAGCCCATAGAGAGTCCATAAAATCAAGGGGACAAAATCATTCAACAACGTCTGCAAGATTCGGTGGGTGATTCAGATTTCTCTTGGCACAGCGATTAGAAGACTTACAGGCTGCTCACGTGACATTTACTTCATCTAGCTCAGTTTGAGTCTGCGCAGTACACTTGACCCCCAGGAAGTGCGTGCTTCTAATTGACTTCACTTGTCTCCGTTGAATCCAATGGGGTCGCTGTGTCCATTTTTTTTACTGTCTATGGCATGAACGCCAGTCAGAACGACGCGCATGCGTGTTTACAGTAAATACATATGTTACTGCGCACGTGCGGTAAACACATACACGTACATACGTGACGTCACCGTGCTATGTAGTCTGCAGCAAGGAGTACTTGATCAAATCAGACGATCTAGCTGTAAATCAGTCCCTGATTGGTCTTTATTCATTGTCCCTACTCACTAAACCCACCTAGTGGTTGATCGTCCCTATGCTTTCAAATTATGTTGGAAAACACAGCCCAAAAGCCACATGTGTATACTATTAACTAGGGCTGAAACGATTCCTCGAGTAAACCTCGCGGGCAAACGTAAAGAGAACATCGTGGCGTGTGTCCATTGCAAGATAGAGCTGGCACACCACAACTAGGGCCCTATGATTTCCGCGATGCAGAAAACGCGGAGGGAATCGCGGAATCCAGTCATAAAAACGGATTTTACAGTTTAACACGGAATGGCAAGGAATTTGCCAAATTTTGAATGAATTCATAAAAAATAGGTCATTGCACTTACATCAAATCATGATATGGACTAATATCTGTAAATATTAAGCTGGAACAGTATTTAACAGTATACAGAACAGTATTTAAATATGGATCCTGCATGTTCTGCGTGTCTCTGTTAATGAATGGAGCAGAAGCGCGACTTCCTTTATCACACACAATGAAGCGCACGTGACGCTCGCAGTGATTTCAGCCAGCATATGCTGTCTCACTAAATAAGGACGTGAACACATGAACAACATCTCCAGAACTGCTCTGACAGTCACTTCATGAGCATTTGACCATTTGACTTGAGTAAAACTAGCGTCACATCACATACACAGAACTGTAAAGGTACGTTAAATGCACTTAAATCATCTGTCAACATTATTGTCATTGTTCACAGTACAAGTACAGACAGAGAAACAATGGGTAATAATTAAATGTTCATTTTTGATGTATGCATTGCATTCTATGCATTTTGTTGGCATTAATGGAAGTGCATTAGCATGGTTTAAAACGTACTCAAATGACCGCCATCAATTCGTAGCAGTGAATGAAGAGGTATCATATCAATCGCATGTGCAGTATGGAGTACCTCAAGGCTCAGTACTAGGGCCATTATTCTTCACACTTTACATGTCATCCTTGGGAGATATCATTAGAAAAACAAGGTTTTAGCATTCACTGTTATGCTGAAAAAAGAGAGGAGTTAATTACAGGACCTAGAAACTCTGCATGTAATAACCTAGAACAATGTCTAAGACTTGATGGCTGCTCTGTCAATTCTTCATCATCAGTTAGGAACCTAGGCATGCAATTTGATAGCAATCTTTCCTTAGAAAGCCATGTTTCTAGCATTTGTAAAACTCCATTTTCCATCTCAAAAATATATCTAAATTATGACCTATGCTCTCAATGTCAAATGCAGAAATGTTAATCGATGCATTTATGACCTCAAGGTTAGATTATTGTAATACTTGGTTGGTTGTTCTGCACACTTAGTAAACAAACTCCAGTTAGTCCAAAATGCAGCAGCTAGAGTTCTTACTAGACCAGGAAATATGACCATATTAGCCCTGTTCTGTCAAAACTGCACTGGCTCCCTATCAAACATCGTATAGATTTGAAAATATTGCTTATTACTTATAAAGCCCTGAATGGTTTGGCACCTCAGTATTTGAACGAGCTCTTGTTAAATTATAATCCTCCACATCCGCTGTGTTCTCAAAACTCAGGCAATTTGATAATACCTAGAATATCAAAATCAACTGTGGGTGGCAAATTCTTTTCCTATTTGGCACCTAAACTCTGAAATAACCTACCTAACATTGTTCGGGAGGCAGACACACTCTTGCAATTTAAATCTAGATTAAAGACCCATCTCTTTAACCTGGCTTACACATAACACACTAATATGCTTCTAATATCCAAATCTGTTAAAGGATTTTTAGGCTATATTAATTAGGTAAACCACTTCCCATAACTCCCAATGCATTTGCTACATCATTAGAAGAATGGCATCTACGCTAATATTAGTCTGTTTCTCTCTTATTCCGAGGTCACCGTAGCCACCAGATCCGGTCTGTGTCCAGATCAGAGGGTCACTGCAGACATTCAAATTCCTCAGCACAATCATCTCAGCAGATCTCACATGGTCAGCCAACACCATAGCAGTCATCAAGAAGAAACAGCAGCACCTTCACTTCCTAAGAATGCTGAAAAAGAACAACTTGGTGGAGAAGCTGCTGGAGACCTTCTATCACTCTGCAGTGGAGAGCCTGCTGACACACTGTATCACAGTATGGTATGGCAGCTGTACTAAGGCAGAGAGAAAAGGAATACAGCAGATCATCAACACCGCGCAGAGGATCATTGGCTGTCCTCTTTCCTTTCTGAAGGACCTTTACAACTCCCGCTGCCTCAGCAGAGCTCAGAACATTGAAAAAGACCACTCTCACCCTGGTTCCCACCTGTTTAACCTGCTGCCCTACGGCAGACACTACAGGTGCATCTAACCACGGACAAACAGACTCAAGGATAGTTTCTTCCCCAGAGCTATAATCACACTGAACACACACACACACGCACTAACACCCCCATCTTACTCCATGCAATATCTGTATATTAGTGACGTGACATTCAGCCAAGTAAAATGGCCCCTACTCAGAATTGGTGCTTTGCATTTAACCCATCCAAACTGCACACACACAGCTGTGAACACACACCCAGAGCAGTGGGCAGCCATTTATGCTGTGACGCCCGGGGAGAAGGTTGGGGGTTCGGTGCCTTCCTCAAAGGCACCTCAGTCGTGGTATTGCCGGCCCGAGACTCGAACCCACAACCCCAGGGTTAAGAGTCAAACTTACTAACCACTAGGCCACAACTTCCCCCTATATCATATTTCTGTGCAATTATGCCATGTTTTTCTATATCTTATTCCCTCAGAACAGTTTAGCAATATCTTTTAGTGCAATATCTTCACTTTTAGTGTAATTTTTTTGTTTTTATTTCATTTTTAATTAATTTATTTTATATCCATTCCTTCAGTGCACTGTGTAATGCTTGTAATACTATAATAATTTTACTAAGAGCCAGAAGTTTACCTCATATCAGTGCAATAATCATTTTAACAAGCTGTCACTTACTATTAATCTATTTTTAGACACAAACAATTATATCTATTTCATTCTCTTGTCTTAGCTTAAACGTTTTAATTGTACATCTCTTTTGTATCATGTATATTTCTTTTTATTTTCTTTTGTATATTATGTACAATGCACCTTACGCAGAAGCTCTGCAATTTCATTGTCTCTTGTGTACAATGACAATAAAGTATTCTAATTCTAATTCTAATGCAAACATTGCACCATCATGGTAGTGCCCAAAAACAACAACACCTAAATCTCTCTTAATTCTCAATTTGTCATGCAATGTGAAGCTGGTGATGCTGTTTAATACAGTTTGTTTAATCAGATCTTAAGAGATTTAATGTCTTCTTTTTTTCAGGCTGTGTTGGCTGAAGTCAGTTGTAGTTCTTGTGTTTCTCTTTTCTTCAGTGATTCTGTTTGTTAACAGCAGCTGTTCATCACTAATGCTCAATCAGCACATAATCACAGAATTATCTCATTAACTTCACTGATTCAATATTACTCTAAAGCCGAGTTCAGACTGTACGATTTTCAAAGTAGTCGGGTCACGGTTCTTTTCACACTGCATGACTATCTTGTCCAGCATTCAGTCACTGCTGTGTTCACACTGCGCAATGGATCGGCAACAGAAGGTTTCACACTGCATAACGGTCAGGGTATATTCTGGCTAACTGTTTAACAATCACGTTTCGCAATCGGCAAAGCAATCTCTGGTACATGTCACTACCAACACGCGATGGGTAACTCTCAAAGCACAATGTCCCTCCGTGTTTTCAGCACGATACCATAGAAAGTAAGAGGTTTAAGAAGTAGAAGGCGGGGGAACAATTAAAATATTTATAAGTTAAAGTTCATGCAAACAGATATTAATAGACAAGTTTCAGTCAAATATTTATTGTTTAGGCCTATAACAAAACCCAGTGTTAAAGCAGAGCGCGAACATTTATATTTGGAACATTATAATACTGTAGGCTATCCAGTATGCAGTCACTTACGCGTATTCATCGCGGGGATAAAGAACACAATTTTATTAGGGATCACCTGAATAATTATGTCCAATAACAATATAATAACAATATAAGAAAAATTTAGCCATGGTTTAAATGTCCTTTGAGATAACGCTAACCACTTGTTTTGGTATGGTGGAAATTTTAAGTAGATTATTAATTATTACATACATTTACGGTCATATTAATCTATATTTAACACATATATTGGGTTGATATATGGGTGTATATATATATATATATATATATATATACACATATATTGTATATATATATATATATATATATATATATATATATATATACAATATATTGGGTTGAGATCCGGTGACTGTGGGGGCCATTTTAGGACAGTGAACTCATTGTCATGTTCAATAAAAACAAATTTGAAATGATTTGAGCTTTGTGGCATGGTGCATTATCCTGCTGTAAGAGGATGGGTATATGGTGGTCATAAAGGGATGGACATGGTCAGAAACAATGCTCAGGTAGGCCGTGGCATTTAAACGATGCCCAATTGGCACTAAGGGGCCTAAAGCGTGCCAAGAAAACATCCCCCACACCATTACACCACCACCACCAGCCTGCATAGTGGTAACAAGGCATCCATGTCCCATGTCCCATCCATGTTCTCATTCTGTTTACGCCAAAATTCTGACTCTACCATCTGAATGTCTAAACAGAAATCGAGAATCATCAGACCAGGCAACATTTTTCCAGTCTTCAACTGTCCAACTTTGGTGAGCTCGTGCAAATTGTAGCCTCTTTTTCCTATTTGTAGTGGAGATGAGTGGTACCCGGTGAGGTCTTCTGCTCTTGTAGGCCATCCGCCTCAAGGTCGTGCGTGTTGTGGCTTCACAAATGCTTTGCTGCATACCTCGGTTGTAACGAGTGGTTATTTCAGTCAAAGTTGCTCTTCTATCAGCTTGAATCAGTCGGCCCATTCTCCTCTGACCTCTAGCATCAACAAGGCATTTTCGCCCACAGGACTGACGCAAACTGGATGTTTTTCCCTTTTCCTACCATTCTTTGTAAACCCTAGAAATGGTTGTGCGTGAAAATCCCAGTAACTGAGTAGATTGTGAAATACTCAGACTGGCCCGTCTGGCACCAATAACCATGTCACGCTCAAAATGGTTTAAATCACCTTTCTTTCCCATTCTGACATTCAGTTTGGAAAACTGAAGTTTTAAACTTAATTTTTATATATAAATGTACACATCACAGACACACACACACATACTATATATATATATATATATATATATTAGTGCTGGCCAACGATTAAATATTTTAATCGCGATTAATCGCAGCATGCGCAAAATTCAATAATGAAATCAAAAGTAGTGTATTGCATAATTTTATACTTTCAAAGTACTGCTGTATGAACAAAAGTGCAATAACATTTGGTTTGTCAAAACTTTAAACAAATAAAGTGTTTTTTTTACAGCAGTTAAAAGTTAGTAGCAGTTAACATTTCTTGTAAATCTTAACTTAAACATTAATGTAATCAAATTAAATATAACATTAGCGTATAAATAAAACATTAAAACATTAATGTTTTATTAAATAAAACATTAACGTTTTGTTTAGTTTGTAAAAAAAAAAAAAAAAATGTCCAGAACCTCAATCCTAACATAACTGGCCCCTTCCGAGCAACAACATCAATCTCCTTTAAGAGACTGAGAATTTCAATCCCAAAAAAAAAAAAAAAAAAACTTTCAGTGATGCAGGTTGAGTGGACAAAATTAACTGCATTTATCCATTCTTCCAACTTTACATTTACTTACTCATCTGCACCAAGCCAGTTGCTAAGACACAAAAGGTCATTCACATTTTCAGATGATAAAGAAACTCTTCATCTATACAATATGACCAGCAAGAGAAAACAACCTTTCACAGGGTACGGATGTTGCAGGTGTGGCCAAGTACTTCTGTGCAATTGAGGCCAGCCTGCTGTGTGAGCCTGCATGTTTGGACCACCACTGTAATGGACAGGCCTCTGTATTGATGGTGGGTTCTGCTCTGTATCGACGCACACCGTTCTCAATTGAGTCTTCCTCGTGTTCAGAATCAGACTCTGATGAAGCAGCCAATAGGGCAAACTTTCTCTTTGATGGCTTTGATGTTGTTGTTTCCACAGGTTGCTCTGCATCAACCCTCTGTTCCTTGAGTTAGTTAGTGACTGAGGCCCACACCTCAACTCTCTCAGCTCTGGGTATACACTTGAGGTTCTTGAATCTCGGGTCCAATGCAGTTGCAATCTTCAGATATGCAAAGTTGGCATTTTCCTTGCGTGTCTCCAGGTCTGTTCTGAATGTAGACTTGAATTTGACCACATAGGCAGGGTCATCATCTGAGCTCTCCATCACCCAAGTGAGATGGCAAAAAGCAGGCAGAACCACAGAGCATGAAACATATTTTTCTCCACCCAGAAGTTCAGTCACATACCTGCAAAAAATCAAACCAATTTCACTCAAATGTTTTGCATTCACTTATACACCCAAAAAACGTCCTCATATCCATGCTTACACACACATACAAACACATTGTTTCTCTCTCACATGCACTCAGACAAGACAGTGAGAAATATATGATGTAAAATATACCTGCAGGGCTCCCGTAGCATTTCCTCTGCAGTTTGTCCATTTCAGCTGTTGTTGGCATGCCAATCTTCGTGTTGTGTGTGGTGAGGACATCCCTGTTCGTTTCCGTTAATTAATTAATGCGTTAACGCAATAAAAACACGTTAACTTGCCCAGCCCTAATATATATATAACTAATATATATATATAATATATATATATAATATATATAATATATATATATTATATATATATATATATATATAAATATATATACTGTGACAGGATGAGCACAACACAGACTCAGTGGGTGTGGCGTCAGGCCTCGGAGAGGCTTTTATTAACAGAAAATCAAATAAAAACAGTGGATAAAAGGTGGCCAAAGGGGAAGAGTGTCCAAAATAAACAGGGGATCTGGTGTCCTCGTCGTGCTGCTGGGTTTGTGTGGGTCGGGCAGTGTTCATGGAGGAAGGGTCCAGGTAAGGGGCGGAGTCCGGCGGCCGCACGCACTCCCCTCTTCGGTCCGGGGCGCGAAGGGCGGCAGGTTCCTCTAGCGGCTGCATCACTCTCGTTGGCCGCGGCGCTGACAGGGGATGGACGGCCTGGCATCGTTACACGTCGGCCGTGTAAGTGGGTGCGGTTCCGATCCGGATCGCAGGTCTGGCAGCTCACGTCTTGGTGGCGCAGGAGTCCCTCAACGCACCCTTCCTGGACCCACAAGGACACCAGTGTGCATGCACGGGGAAGAGACCGGTCTCCCGAGGAGAGGCGCGTTGGGATTTTAAACAGCGGCGGTGATGAGGCTTCATTTCCTTCAGGTGTGCCCCAGTTTTGCCAGATTGAAAATGTCCAAGTATCGTACCAGAAGTTCAAAATTATCGTATTTGGACAACATTTTGACACGACCTGCAAATTACCACAATAGATAACAAGGCATATTGTTGGATGGAAGCAGTGAGACAAAATACTATCCCATTATTTTCAGTGACTGTCTGCGTCGCGGCGCATATTAACACATATTAAAATGATTTTTAACACTTGCTTTGTCGCGTCCAGTGAAGAAGGAATTTAGCTGTTGCTGCTTGGTGCAGTTAACTCCACATCTGAGCCGCTGTCATCGGAATCCTGTGTGTTGCCAGATGTTGAAGGGGTTTTTGCTGTCATGGACCGCAACTAGTGCTCGTTGGCTTTAAAGCAGGGCAGTCTCCTGCATTCTTAACACACCCTCAGGTGCACATAACGCATTTAGAGTGTCTGTAATGAGCCGATTTCTTATATGAGTAAAGAAGCCCTATGACTGCAACTACCATCATTTAAATTTTCATAAAACTCTGAAATTATCATACATTACGGGATTTATTTCATTATTGATCGTAGATCGTACAGAGGTAAAAATTATTGTACAAATACGATAATTATCGTACTTCTGGCAACACTGGTGTGCCCCATCACACGCCGCCAGCCCTGACTCGTCCAGCGCCCCTCCTCTCACACACCCACTCCAGTTGGGAGCCTGGTGAAGGGCGGCGATTTAGGACGGGTTGCCGATGACAATCAGGGAGGAGGCAGCTGACTCGTCACAATATATACACACATACATACTAGAGCTTAAGATCTTTGCCCGAACCCGACGGGACCCGATGGGACCCGACAGGTTCGGTCGGGTTCGGGCTTAATTTATATCATCTTACGCGGGCTCGGCTTGCGCTCCGGTTTGCGAGGTAAACGAGCGGTCATGTGATGTCTTTAGATTAGCGTGAGAAAGATGCGAAAATGGATGCAGAGTAGGTGTAACAGAGTCTTGCCTCTGTGTCACGCTGTCTAGTCTCTGTTTCCCTGGGTGGGCTCACTTCCCCTTCCCCTGGAATCACTAGAATTCCACTAGTCTTTTCCTTTCATCACAGTAATTGCACTCCTGCTAATTGCACCAGGTGCCTTCACTTAATTGTCATTAGTCTCCCAATATTTACCAGTCTTTTCATGTTGTCTTTATGGAGTCCTTACCCTTCGTGATCCCAGTCTTCTCATCCTCCGAGATTCCTCATCTTCCTGTTCTCTTCCTGTCCTTTTCCTGTTTGTTTTATTTTGGATTGTTCTCTGGATTTGACCCTGGCTTGTTTGACTTCGTTTTGGATTATCCCATTAAAATCATACCTGCAGTTGGATCTCTCCCTCTCCTGTGTCTTACTTGGGTTGCGATCATCACAGAAGGACTACAACCATACCGATCCAGCGGTATGTCCTTTCATGTCTCCTCCCCATAGGGTATGGTGGAGTGGAGGGCTAAATATTTAAAGTTAACCTCCCTCCAGCAGGAGGGTAATGATGTGGGGGACATGGCACAGGTGTTCTGGTCCCTGGCTGAGGGTATGGGTTATAATGAGGTGGCCTTAAAGGACTATTTTAATAGCGGGCTGGATGACCCGATTCCACAAGAAGAACTGGCTCAGCTGGACACATATGGGTTCTGGGAATTCGTGTGTTACTTACAGCATCGACTTCCGTGGGATGCCCCAGCCACTTCTGTCTCTTCCGGTGGGATGGCCGCCAGCCCAGCGCCACTGCCCAAGATGGTCGCCAGCCCAGCACTACAGCATAAGGTGGTCACCAACCTAGCGCCACAATGCAAGATGGCCGCCAGCCCAGTGCCACAGCACAAGATGGCCACCAGGCCATCGTCACGACGCAAGATGGCCGCCAGCCCAGCGCCACAGCACAAGATGGCCGCCAGCCCAGGACTACTGCCCAAGATGGCCGTCAGCTCATCGCCACTGCTCAAGATGGCTGCCGGCCCAACGCCACTGCCCAAGATGGCCGCCAGCTCATTGCCACTGCCCAAGATGGCCGCCGACCCATCGCCACTGCCCAAGTTGACTGCCGGTCCACCGCCACTGCCCAAGATGGCCGCCGGTCCTGAGTCGAGTCAGGTTCCCGTTGACCCTCCAGAGTTGAGTCAGGTTCCCGTTGACCCTCCAGAGTTGAGTCAGGTTCTGGTTGACCCTCCAGAGTCGAGTCAGGTTCCCGTGGACCCTCCAGAGTCGAGTCAGGTGCCCGTTGACCCTCCAGAGTTGAGTCAGGTTCCGGTTGACCCTCCAGAGTCGAGTCAGGTGTTTGTGGACCCTCCAGAGTCGAGTCAGGTGCTTGTGGACCCTCCAGAGTCTGGGTTAGTCACCGTTGACCCTCCAGAGTCAGGGTTAGTCACCGTTGACCCTCCAGAGCCAGGGTTAGTCACCGTTGACCTTCCAGAGTCAGGGCTAGTCATTGTTGACCTTCCAGAGTCAAGTCAAGTCACTGGTGATATTCAAGGACAGAGTCAAGTAACTGGTGATCTTCAAGGACAGAGTCAAGTCACTGGTGATCTTCAAGGACAGAGTCAAGTCACTGGGGTTCTTAATGGGAGAATTCAAGTCACCAGTGATCTTCAGGAACAGAGGCAAGTCACCATTGATCTTCATGAACAGAGGCAAGTCACGATTGATCTTCATGAAAAAATACAAGTCACCAATGATCTTCATGAACAAATACAAGTCACCAATGATCTTCATGAACAAAAACAAGTCACCAATAATCTTTGTGAGCAGAGTCAAGTCAGCATTGATCTTCTGGAATCCAGCATAAACACCATGGGATTACCAGAGTCTCGTCACGTCTCTGAGGGAATACCAGAGCCTCCCCACATCTCTGCTGAACTATCAGAGCTTCTCCACGTCTCTGATGAACTACCAGAGCCTCTCCACGTCTCTGCTGAACTACCAAAGCCGTTCCACGTCTCTGCTGAACTACTAGAGTCTCTCCTCGGCTGATCTACCAGAGTCTCTCCTTGCCTCTGCGGAACTTCCACAGTCTCGTCACGTCTCAGTCGAATTCTCTGAGCACCCGACTGATCCTGTTGTGGCCACGGAGGCTACCCTTAACTTGTTCATGTTTTCTGTTTCAGACTTGCCCAACCAGACTTGTCCTCCTGTTTATTCGGCCGCACGGAGGTGGTGGTCTTCTGCTCCACCCTGGGGGGTTTCCGTCCCGACCACATGGTTGTGATGGTCTTCTGCTCCGCCCTGGGGGGTTTCCGTCCCGATCACACGGTTGTGGTGGTCTTCTGCTCCGCCCTAAGGGGTTTCCTTCCCAACCACACGGTTGTGGTGGTCTTCTGCTCCATCTGGGGGGCTGCTGCCTCGACCACACGGATGTGGTGGTCTTCTGCTCCGCCCTGCTGGGCGTCACGTTATGTCCATCTGGACTTGTGTTTTTGTGGTTGTTTTGTTTTGTTCTTTTGTCTGTTCTTCCATCTATGGACCTGGCCCTCCATCCCTCTCCCTGAACCTCCGCCGGTCCACCTCCCTCCTGGGTTTCTTGTCTGTGTCTTTCTTTCTGTTTCCCTTTAAGGACCTGGCGCTCCGTCCCTCCCCTTGATCCTCCGCTGGTCCACCTCCCTCCTAGACTCCTTGTTTTGTGTTGCACTTCTCTTGTCTCTGTTTTCTTCATTTTACCTGGTCCTCTTGTCTCTGTTTCCCCATTTTACCTGGTCCTCTTGTCTCTGTTTTCCCCATTTTACCTGGCCCTCCGTCCCTCCCCCTGGTCCTCCGCCGCTCCACCTCCCTCCTGGTCTCTTTGTGTCTTTGGTCTTCCCTTGGGTTCGGGTGGAGCATCTGGCAGCTGCTCCATGGAGGAGGGGGTAATGTCACGCTGTCTAGTCTCTGTTTCCCTGGGTGTCCACTAGTGGGCTCACTTCCCCTTAGGCACTTCACCGTAGGCACTAGAATTCCACTAGTCGTGTCCTTTCATCACAGTAATTGCACTCCTGCTAATTGCACTAGGTGCCTTCATTTAATTGTCATTAGCCTCCCTATATTTACCAGTCTTTTCATGTTGTCTGTATGGAGTCCTTACCCTTCGTGATCTCAGTCTTCTCATCCTCCGAGACTCCTCATCTTCCTGTTCTCTTCCTGTCCTTTTCCTGTTTGTTTTATTTTGGATTGTTCTCTGGATTTGACGCTGGCTTGTTTGATTTCTTTTTGTATTATCCCATTAAAATCATACCTGCAATTGGATCTCTCCCTCTCCTGTGTCTTACTTGGGTCGCGATTGTCACACTCTGGCAATTACGTTTTGGTTGCACCAGCAACTAAAGCAAAATCTGAGGTGTGGAAAAGTTTTGACCATGTTTATAATGAGAATAATGAGTGAATAATGACGCACCATCAGTGAGCGCAGGTACGCACTGAAGCCATCTACAGTGGATTCAATCATTTTCCAAAAACATGTAGGCTTAGCCTAATCGCTGTGAGTAATAAAGTTTTTTAAAATGAAAACTAAATATTCATTGAGTCTTAAATGCATAATGTGGGCAGAGTATATACGCTAATGTTGGCATTATTATTTTATTAAATGACAGCTGCTAGTGGCGAGGCAAATCCGGCGGAGCCTTTATCTCAATTTCGTTATTGCCAAATACCCATCTTAATTAAAAATTTATCTTAATTTAATTTGTCAAAAAAACAGTTGTTTTTATTGGTGCGTTGGTCTATTTATAGGTTAAATGAGCCTATGTCTAGAGTGCTGAGATGTTACGATGTCACAGAGGACTTATTTTATTTCTTTATTCCAACTTCCAAGTGGTGTAGTTAATAAATTATGTTAAAACATGAATAAATGACTCATTCTTGACAAAAGAGCTGTGTACGTGCATACATTTGAATAATGTCGGGCTGTAAACGGGTTCGGGCTTTTAAAAACCTTTCAATCAAAATGTACTTGTCGGGCTCGGGTCCTGTCGGACCTAACTTTTAAGGCCCGATTACAGCTCTAATACATACAACACACATCCATAAATACATACACACATACAAAGAAAACAAGTAGATAGAATTTAAAAAAGAATACAGAAAGCTAGTGTTGAAGTTTTGTTTTTTTTGTTTTTTTGAAAAACAAACATTTTGAAAATGAATGAAGAGTGCCAGAGGGTCAAGTGTTTGTTTGTTTTGTTTTTAATAATAAAAAAAAAGATAAAATATACAAACCCGATTCCCAAAAAGTTGGGACACATTGTCCAAATAATTTACAAATCTTTTTTGAGATGTGTTGATGCCATTAAATTTAAAATCAACTGATTTTTCCCTTAAAATGATACATTTTCTCAGTTTAAACATCTGATATGTCATAAATGTTGTATTCTGAATAAAATATTGAAATTTGAAACTTCCACATCACTGCATTCTGTTTTTATTCACAATTTGTACAGTGTCCCAACTTTTCTGAAATCGGGTTTGTAGTTGGAATAGAGAGTACTAGAGTTCGAGGGTGAATAAAGATGGAAGAGATGTGTTTTTGGATGTTTCTTGAAGATGCATGTGCATTACTGAGTGTGTTACGTACCCCTTTAAAAAAAGATCTAGGGATGAAAGGGGTGTAACAAATAAACAGTGGAGAGAGACTGAGAGAACTGCCGTCTTCAAGTTCCAGGGCTGACACACAAGAAAGCTCAGTAACACCAGTTTGAGCAGACAAACAGAGGTATTTTATTTAACAGAATGGAAAAAAGATACGTAAGGCTTCAGGAGAGGAAAAGCCAAAACAATAAACAAAAATTTCCTCTAACTAAAGTTTTAAGTATTAACTTACCTATCAAAAGAAAAGAAAGAAGAAAAAAAACACAGATACTTCCCTGACTTCCTCTATAACTCAAAACAGGAGAAAAAGGGTAATTTCTAAAATAAATGACATCCACCTCCCTACAAGAAAATATTCCACTTCCACTTAAGCAGTTAAACAAAAAAACTGAGACACTCTGCTACTCTCAATAACTTCACTTTAACGCTATAGGTGAAGCAATCAACAAACACTTAGGTAGGCAAGAGTTTAAACAAGAGCTTAAATCACAACACTGGAACTGGAAGATGGCAGTTGCAAGGATGGAACACCTCAGCCTCTCACACTGGACTGCAGCTCTTGGGGGTTCTTTTATACTCCAGCCAACAAGCTCAAAACATGAGTCAGGTGGCACTCATTAGCCTGTCAAGCAGAGAGAGCAGGAGGAGTAAAAGAAACAAGATCACAGTCTACACACACATACACAAAAAACCCAATTGTTAATTAAGTCATAGAAGACAGAATAACTTATGTCCCTATGGACGTAACACATGTAAAATATATTTTGCTTTGCAATATAACAATTTTAAAGGTAACAATGTAATTAAAAAGGCAATGGTTGACATACTGTAGTGTACTGTTTGTGTGTATTGCTATTAGATCTTAAATATCAAAGTACAGCTGTGCAATAAAGGCGTTCTATTCTACAAATTCAGTATAACGAAAGTGTGTAATATATTTAACTGATACAGTAATTGTCAGGTAAAATACAATAACAAACATTACAGTATGTCAACCATTGCCTTTTTTATTACATTGTTACCTTTAAAATTGTTATATTGCAAAGCAAAATATATACAGCCCTCTGATCAGCATTAAACTGTAAAAAGGCCTACATCTTAAATCAACTTTAGATGCAGCTTATCTCATCTCTGAAGTTGCTTTTAGATGTAGGCCTATTTACAGTTTAATCCTGATCAGATGACTGTACATGCATTTACATAGCAATTACAACTGTATAATGAAATAATATGAACATTTTTAACAGAAAGATGTAATGACAAAATGAAATGAATGATAGGTCTACTTTATGATACTTATGAAAGTAAAATTGGTGATACTTATAGGTGGTGGTAAGTCACTGTGTTAACAAAGAAGCTTTTTATTCAATCTATTCGTTCAAGATTATGATTCATTCAGGAATAAATTCAAGTGTCTGTCTTTAATAATTGGTCACTGAATTGTCTATTATAATGGGTCTTGTTATAAGCCTAAACAATCAATATTTGACTGAAACTTGTCTATTAATATCTGTTTGCATAAACTTTAACTTTGAAATGTTTCAAATGTTGCCCCGCCTTATACTTCTCAAACCTCGTACTTTCTATGGTATTGTGCTGAAAACACGGAGGAACATTGTGCTTTGCGAGTTACCCATTGCGTGTTGGTAGTGGTGTGTACTACAGATTGCTTTGCCATTTGGTAAACAGTTTTGGTAACAGAATTGCCGACAACTCTGTCTGGCATGCAAACTACGACGAGATGTGACAAGGAAACAATGCGATATCCTGCGTAAGACCAGAGTTCTCACCTGAGACTGGGATTTTTATTAAAAATGGTAGCCCGCAAGAAGCTTGCAATACCAATTTCCTGTGCGCTGATTTGCGGAGAAAACAAGAAAAAGAAAAGAAGCCATTCTTGCTGATATTGTGTTCTATAACTCCTCTCCAAACTCTCCACTGCTCTGTATCTTGCTCTCTCATTGGCTATCGGTCATCGCCTATGTAGTTTTCAGTCAGAACACTTTTTAAACAGCATGATTTTGAATCGCCGACAGGTCCAGATATTTAGCATGCCAAATATGTCATGGGCGTCAGCGACTTGTCGGCGATTCTCTCAGATCGCGTCTTTGCTCATTCACACTGCAGGGTTGTCACTCGCATGAACGAGCACCGATTTGCCTGTGATTTTCTCAAAACCTGCCAGCGAGCCAAAAACTGGGCTAAAATCGTGCAGTCTGAACTCGGCTTAACACTCTTAACACTTAATTGTAGTGTGCACATTATAAGTGTTCGCTTAAAACTTTAGGTTAAAGATGGAAGATGAAAAAAAAAACAGCATTAAATGTAATTTTACAGTAATAAACTGCAATTAATTTACAACAACAGCAGAAAAACAGCTATTTATTGGCAACTGTGTTATTAACAAGTTATTTTCACTGAAATATTGGTGTCCATATAAAGGTCCATAGAAAAAACGTTATGCAAAGTCATGAACTGATAATGAGGGTAAATACTTAACTGTTAGTTTAATGTAGTTTTGTGGTTCACCATTGTGCTGGAGAGTAGAGCCTGTGATTTAGTCAATGATGAGCCACAAACACTGATGTTCTGCTGCTTTATTTAAAGACAGTAAATGTGGAGTTAATGTTAATACAGTGATGATCTCTGGTTTAAGTACTTCATCACATATGTGTACTATATAACAGTGAAGTACAACGATTTGAGTTAAAGTCATGTTTTTTGTTACATTACTTTTATATTACTTCAAGACATATTTTTTTTTTCTCAGTGGACTGAAATAAAATAAGTTCACAGTACTGTCCCTTTATGAATTTGAAACATGATGAGATGTGAATTAAAGGTACATAACAGGCAATCCTGCTTCCAGTAGATTACTGATATTTAACAGCACATTTTTTTTACATTGTGCATTTCACATGCAGCAATTAACTGTAATTTGTTTCGCTGTATTATACTGTAATCTATTTTACAGCAATTAGAATGATTTTAAAGGATTTTATTGGCATCTTTTTTTACTAGTAAAATATTGTAAATTCTACACAAATGTATTTACAGTGCACTAACATTAAAAAAGTGAAATCGCAATAAACCACCCCTTTAAATGTATGCTCCTTTCATGCATTGCCGTCATAGAAATTGCACGTACCAATTAATTGTGCATGCCATTTGAAACATACACAAATACAATACAACTGGAATATTGACAATTAGTGTGTAGTCTGTAATCCTATTGGGAATCCAATACTGAAAATAAAAAAGGCTTAACAACATGACCCCACATCTCATTGTATACTACATATTTTCAATGAAATGTAATGGCAGCATACAGCTGGAGAAAAACATGCTTCAAATACTAGAGTTAATATTTCTTGATCAAGCGAGACTTACATTTAGACTCTAGACTTACTGTCCTTAGCCCCTTCTGTAGTGGTAGTTTATTTTTTTTTTTTTTTTTTTTACAAACTATTATTAACAAATAAGTTTTTGCATACTGTACCCTATATAAAAATAAGACAACTTCCTCTATATACTGCAAAATAAATTAGTAGATGTAATTAGGGTTATTAAAAACATGTTTGACTATCAAGTAAGTATAAATAACTTTCTAGACTCTTCTGCTGCATATTTTGGCGGTTACCTAACAGCATCAGCTGTTCGCTATGATTATGGAAGAGGCTCTCAAGCTTCCAGATGTTCTCCAGAAGGTCACTTTGGGAGGGCAATTGGCTAAGAGATCTCTGCAAGGTCTCAGAGTGCTCTCCCAGACGAGTCACATTCTCCAGCAGTGCCTCTTCCCTCTTTGAGGATGCATGGGATTTTGATACTGGAAAAGGTGAAAAGTAAAAAAAAAATAGTTATTTTATATTGACATTCATGAAACAAATCCCACAACTCTACTTACCTGGGCACAGTTTAATCACTGCAACCAAACTAATACATAACTTGCACTAAACTTAGATAACTACTTAGATAACTAACTAAAATTGTATACTTAAGTACATTTATTCATATGTATACTGTATACTGTACTTTAGTATAAATAAATGTGTGGGACACTATAAATTGGTATACTTAAAGTCTGCTAAATTGAGACAACTAATTCTGTACCAAATGCATTATAATTGTGCAAAAGCAGTGCTGAAGTTCAACTAAAGTTGTATTAAATATACTTGTTTGTGCTAAAGTGGAACTATTCCAAGTGTATTTAAGTACCTTTAAATATCCTTTGTTTTATTTCATTTTTGAAATGCAGAATTCATTCAGCATAAACTTCAAATGTATTTTGGTGACATTATAATTACAATTCAATTAAAAAGAGTATTGAACATACATTAATATTTGACTAATAATAAACTGAGGTTATACTATCCCTTACTTTTAGTGACTTTAAAATGTATTGCAATAGCATTCCAAGTAAACTTGGAGTTTGCTAATGGGACAATTATTGTGTGCTTCTTATACAATAAATAAACCTTTATAAATAAAATGGCCTTTTACTAACACCCAAATATGGAGCCCCGCACATAACATTCAAGAAAAAATAAATAAATCATACGCACGATTTACTAATTCATTCCCTCGATTTGCTAAGTCGTGTACACGATTTATAAATCGAGAGAATGAATTAGTAAATTGTGTGCATGATTTAGCAAATCGAGGGAGCGAAATAGTAAATCGTGCGCATGATTTAGCCTATTTTTTTTTCCTGCATGCCATGTGCGGGGCTCCATACCCCAAGCATACCAGTCAACTCAATTATCCAGAGAACATCAGTGGAACACTGGACACAGACATTTTAACATTGGCTGAGGGAAACACTGCAGACTGGATTCAAACCTGGGTCGCTGCCACACCTGTGCACTCACTTTAAGCACCACCAAAGCAGACATGTGCTGTGATAAACTGCGGTTACTTTGCAGTCATTCTGTACTGTTACAAATACTACTATAAGTAAACAGTTTTTTTTTCCATCAGCGACAGCACAAATTATATGGACTTAAAGACTGTGAATCACCAAAAAAGTCTAAATATAGGCACAGTAAGTGGTGCGTGGAAATAAACATATAGAACACGAAAGTGTTAAACTTGAAGCTGTTAAAGTCAGCGGATACAACATTAAATATCATCTGCAGAATGTTTTGCTTCCCTTTTACCTGACATGATCTGTCACTAACTCTGCAGAAAACAACTGGATAATCCGACATAACATTAGTTCTTGTACATGCACTAAAACACAGACAGTTCTGTTAGTTGGTGAAAGAATGTAAATGTTCAGAACTGCTTATGTTTCAGTGCATGCAGAAGGAATAAACCCAACTGTAACATATCTGCCCATTGTCTCTGCATGCTTCGACTCTCACTGCGCTGCACAAATGTTAATATAAAATGCAATTAAATGTTTTAGTGGTTTGGTAGCGGATTTATTTAAATTGTTTTAATACTTTTGTCACTTTTCATGTATTTAACGTCTTTGGATTTATTTTACATTTTAACTTTTTGTGTAGTTTTGAGTGCTGGACAGAATAATTTTAATAATTTGTTTAATAAATCATAATATTTTGACAGCCCAAAGGTCTGTACATTTCCAAGTGCAACGTTGTCGTTGTTTGTTCGGCAGTCGGGACAATAAAGAACTGTTAATGGAAAGAAAGTGTGTCGGTAGAGGTGCATTGGAGAGTATTGGGAATATATTAAAGTAATAAACCTTCTGATCAAGTTCATGAATTTCTTTCACCATTTCAGATCCTTGACTAGATGTTGTTTACATATCTTTACTTTTGTAAGTATATGTTACCCTGGACCACAAAACCAGTCATAAGTGTCATATACATCATCTGAAAGCTGAATAAATAAGCTTTCTGTCGATGTATGGTTTGTTAGGATAGGACACCATTTGTCTGAATTGCAGCTATATGAAATTTGGAAACTGAGGGTGCAAAAAAAATCAAAATATTGAGAAAATCACCTTAAACGGATAGTTCACTTTGAAATTAAATTTTGGTATGTTTTAGCTTACCTCAAGGGCATCGAAGATGTAGGTGTCTTTATTTCCACAGTGGTTTCAATTTTTATATTTTAAGGTGAAACCGTTCTTGTCTGTCACTCATATAATGCAGGTCTATGGTCACCACCTCAAAGAGCATGCACAGAGAAGTCCAAATTAAACAATTCCCCATCTTAAGTACACATTGATGACCTAAGACACGAAACGAGCGGTTTGTGTGAGAAAACAAACAGTATTTATATAGTTTTTACCTCTTATACACAACCACATCCAAGTGATCTGAGGGGCACGCGTGCTTCCTGGTGTGTGACGTGTGCGCGCCCTGGCTTAGTCTGCACAAGCGCTGGAAGTGATCTCTCGCATGTGTACGTCACTCATTGTTTACTGTTTACCACATGATACGCCACCAATCTGCACTGTCTCAAATATAATGCAGTAATTGTGCAGGGGTGGTGCTAGCGCAGTGGATAAGACACATGTCTTTGGTGTGAGAGACCCAGGTTCAAATCCACTGTGAGACACCAATGTGTCCCTGAGCAAGACACTTAACCCCTAGTTGCTCCAGGTGTGCGACCTCTGACATATGTGGCAATTGTAAGTCGCTTTGGATAAAAGTGTCAGCTAAGTGAATAAATGTAATTGTAATTAATTAATTGGTTTATAATGCACCCTATAATCTTTGCGATCATAATAAAAATACAACACATTACTCACTCTATTGACAGCGTGCCATTGGGTCCCTCTAGCCTTGGACATCGCCTCCAATTTATACGTGTAAAACTAAACGCAAAATGCATAACGCTGCGACTCAACAGCGGAGAAAACCCAGGATCTTCAGTCAGGCAGGTGTGTGATGCGATACTGTCAATGTCCTCGTCGTCTTGTAGTTGTGGCTTTGCTATGTTCCATTTGTGACAACATATGCTCTCCACTTCTGTTGGCATCTCACAAGACTTGCTACTAAAACACCACCAATTTTGAAGAGATCTCTGTCTCTCTGAGGCCTGAAGACGTGCTGCTGCAGTGGATGCTTGCTCCATCGCTCCTGGGTACTTGATCTGTGTATTCTGGTTCAAACAAATATGGTTGTGAAAGAAATTCAATGTTGTCTGTTGATATATCGAAATCGTCTTCCATTGTGATTTCCTGTACGTCTAAATATGTTTAGATCTTCACAGTAAAAGGTAACACGTGCAAGAGATCACTTCCAGCACTTGCGCAGACTAAGCCAGAGCGCGCACACGTCACACACCAGGAAGCGCGAGCTCCCTCAGATTACTTGGACGTGGTTGTGTACAAGAGGTAAAAGCGATATAAATACAGTTCATTTTCTTACACAAACCGCTCGTTTCGTGTCTTAGGTCATCAATGTGTAATTACGATGGGGAATTGTTTAATTTGGACTTCTCTGTGCATGCTCTTTGAGGTGGTGACCATAGACCTGCATTATATGAGTGAGAGACAAGAATGGTTTGACCTAAAAATATCAAAATGGAAAGTACTACGGAAACAAAGACACCTACATCTTGGATGCCTTTGAGGTAAGCTAAAACATACCAAAATTTTATTTGAAAATGAACTATCCCTTTAAAGTTGTCAAAATGAAGTTCTAATGATTATTGGCATAAAAGAAAAATCTATAATTTTGACCCATACAATGTATTTTTGGCTCTTGTTAATATACCAGTGCTACTTAAGACTGTTTTATTTATTTTTTATTTTTTTTAGTCTAAGGCAGGGATAGGCAACTCCAGTCCTGGAGGGCCACTATCCTGCAGAGTTTAGCTCCAACCCTAATTAAACACACCTGAACAAGGCATCAGTGTTTTCGGGATTACTAGACTAGGGCCGCTATGGGGAACACCTCGTCGTGACCCGTGTCTGAAGCATACATTGAAAAAAACACCAACTTGTTGGTCGGCGACAGCCTCCGACGTCACTACCGGCGAGACTATAAATCAGCACCGGGAGAGCACGTCACTATCTTCTTCATCTTCACTGACTGTTTTGTTTGAAGCGTGCATCTGAAAGAACCGGTAAGGGTAAAGATCCGGTAAAGATCGCCTTTCTCTGTTTATCATGGCGACAACTAGCAAGCGTTTAGACGATGTATGCATCCGTGTCTGCGTTATTTGACACCCGATGACACACGCGATCTTTGCGTCATTTGTTTGGGTGAAGAGCACGCACGCGATGTCTTTGAGGAGGCAATCTGCATGCATTGTGAGCATTTTTTCAATGGAAAAAGCTCCGCTCTCGTTCGTCTCTCTTCTGAAAAAAAAAGGCAGCCATTTGCTTAGAAGTGAATGAGCTCGTGAGAATACAGGTGGATCTGTCTGAATGGTTTAAAGAGGGACTTTCCCTTTCGCGCTTGTAAAAAAAAAAATTTAAAAAAGGGCGGCGGATGAGAGAGAGCCTCGGTAGGATGATGTTATATCTTTAACACTTTCTGATACTGAGGTTAGTGCTCTGCTGGGTTTTTACCCAGGAAAAGCAGGAGATATTTGAGGATGGTGAAAAAGCTGAGGCTGAGCCTTCTCAATTCACCTGCCCTGCGTATGTAGAGCTGTTGGAGGTTATTGAGCGAGAATTACCTTTTGACCATAACCCTCCAGCACAGGTGAGCCTTTTATTTCTGCATGATCTCCATACAGAGATTAAAGAGAAATGAAAGATGCCGTTTTCTTCTCGCATCCATTGGTTTCGGCATGAAAGTAATCTGCCGACATCGAGGTAATGCGCCAAACGGCTATGAGGGAGTGCCCCCTGTAGAAAGAGCAAAAAATTTTATAAATAATTTATAAATAATTTTTGTCTGTGAAAATTGTTTCTTTCTGCAGGGGAAACATCCTCTCTTAATTTCCCTCCTTGCCATTTAAGCCCCTTCAGAAAATCATCTCGCTTAAATGGCAAGGCATACGCAGAAGCAGGTCAGGCTGTGGCTTTATTAACACAATGCTGGTGCTTCAAGCATATCAGACTGATCTGCTAAGAGACCTGGATAGAGGCAGGGGCCTTTTTCTGATCTGGTAGCTGAGCTGCGCTGCACCACGGATCTCTCTCCGTGCTACCAAGCAGGGCACCTCCGCCATGGGCAGGACTATGGCGGCCATGGTGGCAGCGGAGAGACATCTGTGGATGAACCTGGCAGACATCGGGAGGAAAGAAAAATGCTTTCTTCTCGATGTTCAGGTTTCGCCTTCTGAGCTTTTCGGTATTTCCGTTGAGACGGCGATTTGAGAAGTTCAGGGAGACGAAGGCGCACTCTGCTGCTTTCGGATCCTTCATTCCACGAAGGTCCAGGTCTGAGCCCGAACAACATAGGGGTCCTGGCCTGTCTCGATCTGAGGATCAAAGACGAGCACAGAAGGCTAGTGTCGCACCTCACGCTCCTCCCCCACCTGCGGGCAGGGGTTAGAGGAATCGTGGGTCACGAGGAGGTAAGCAGAACCTAAGAGGTATGATCTAGACGAGGCAATGTTCTCGTCCAAATCAGAGTGATACCGAGTTATCTACTCATTCCCTTTGGGGATTTTTAACCCTCTGGAGTCTAAGAGGTTATCAGGAGAAAATAGCCTCATAACGCGTATATGCGTTAATCGACTTCAGAGGGTTAACTTCTGCTTTTATCCTGCCCTTCCTAATTCCCCTTTAACCACCAGCTCTCCACCTGATCGAGGTTAGGTGGAAACCTCTCGCATAAGTCTCCTATGCTGGACCTATAATGTTTTTATGGTTCTTTGTTCATAGCAACCACCTGACTGATGGTCCAGACTAAAAGGAGGCGCCCCTTGAGCGGGGCTCCAGCGCAGGAGGGTGGGTGAGTAAATGTAACCCTCTCTGTATATACTTAAGTGTATTTAATTGCTGGTGGATACGTGTCTACTAATAAACTCTGTGAGTTTCCTTTGCAGTGCTCAGTTACATTGTTTACTAAACACTCGCCAGCACCAGCCATCCTGCTTCATGTTCCGGTATTAGACGGCTGAGATCACAGGTTTCTGAGGGAGCCTCCTTGATCATCAGAACTGGCACAGCACTGCAGGGAATTTCATGGATGTCCGGCCAGGTCACCCTGAGGGGTCTCCTGGCCGCTTAGGGGTGCTGTCGTATCTAGCGGGAAGTGGAGGTGCCAGTTACAGAAGTCTTCTTGTATATGCTGCCTCAGGTGATGCTCCCCTCACCCGAGGTGTGTAAAATTGAGCTTGCCTCTCCCGTGAGATTCAGCGCCTCTGCGATGCTTAGGAACCTTTAAGTACACACGCTAAGCTTTGTGTACTTCCTCAAAACCACATGGTGGTAAGTTTGCACGCAAGACTCTGTAAACTTTCTGAAATCTTTTATGATAAGGGTTACGTGCTCCGCTTCATTCCCTTTCTTAAGATGATTAGACCTTGGTTCCTTGGGCTCCATTCAGCCAGTGTGTATTTGTTTATACACCTCAAGCATCGCTTCCCTCAACATGAGGGGCTATTTGGGGGATTCTCGTGGTAATTTAGCAGCGCTCCCCTTTTTCCAAAAAAGGGTCGCCTATGAGTGCGCTACTCTGAGCTCGGAGTTCTTCTCTCATATGAGACTGAGTTCTCTGTTTTTTCCCCAGAGCGCTCCAGTATTGTTTCCATAGATCGAGTTGATGACTCTCAAACATACTGTTTTGAGATACACTATTCCATCTATGAGCTGCTCTATCGGAGTGCCACGAGAGCCCCTCCTTAGAACAGTATTTGAAAATCCATGCTATGGTAAGTGTGCACGTGAAGTCTTTGCACACTTTCTGAAATCCACACTGTGGTAAGTTCGCACTCTAGTATTCTGCATTCTTTCTAAAATCCTATATAATGAGGGTTTCGCGCGGTTGCTTCGTGCCCTTTCTTGAGTTGGTAAAAGCCCCGTTCATCCTGGGCGCCACTTCACTTATGTATCCTCGGATACCTATCTAAACAGGGTGTTGCTACTAGAGAACTGTCGAGACAGCTCTTTCAGCAAGCTTATGCGTAAGTTAGCGGTAGCCCCTGTGTGACAGAAAAGACTTGGTAGAAATGCTAGGTTCTTAGCCTTATCCCTTTAAAGGAATCTTTCCTGATTCCAAGCCTTCAGCTCTACCCTGGGCCGAGGCCCTAACAATTAAGTTGGGTATGTAGCTTAGGCCTTTTGGCCGTAAGGGGTACTGTCACAGACAGCCGTCTAAACATCCCGGGGGCAACTCCCATGGAAATGGTAGAGTTGGTACTTAGTGCTTGCCATGATTCTGGCCTGCATTCCCCTCAGCATGGCGGCGAGGGTATGCTGTTCCCAACAGCGGCCCCTAGAGGACGCAGTTCGAAGTTCCCTCAAAAAGGGAACTGTCTCAGGTTACGTATGTAACCATAGTTCCCTAAGTAGGGAACGAGACACTGCGTCCTCTAGCTCCCTGCCATGCCTCGGACGCAAGCTTCAGATGAAGAAGATAGTGACGTGCTCTCCCGGTGCTGATTTATAGTCGCGCCGGTAGTGACGTAGGAGGCTGTCGCCGGCCAACAAGTTGGTGTTTTTTTCAATGTATGCTTCAGACACGGGTCACGACGAGCTGTTCCCCATAGCCGCCCCTAGAGGACGCAGTGTCTCGTTCCCTACTCAGGGAACTATGGTTACATACGTAACCTGAGACAGTTTTTATGAGGGCTGAAGCTAAACTCTGCAGGATAGTGGCCCTCCAGGACCGGAGTTGCCTATCCCTGGTCTAAGGTCATATATGAATTTAAAGCTACTTTACGACCATGCAAAATTGAAACTATTTGGCATGTGGTTAAATTATTGAAAAAGTAAAGTTCATAACTACACAAAGCATCTTTATGAATCTTTATGAATTATGATTATAATTGTTTGCAACTCAAAACATTTCTTTTTATCCATACTATTTTTATACTCAAGTAGAACTCAAATACAGTGTATTGTATTGTACATTTAATCATAACTACAATAAATTACTGAAGTGTTACTTCAGTATTTAACAAATTAAATTGTTTTATTTGCAAATCACCCATTGATGCATTTGTGCTGTAGGCAAAAGTTGTGTTTGGAAACTCTACACTTAGAGCACCTGTTAGGAAAAACATACTGGATGTTTCAATTCATATACCTCACATTTTCTTTGGTTTGCCCAAAAAAAGAAAGTCTCATCTTAAAAAACAAAAAAATAAATAAATTACACAGCATCATCTTAAAATAATTTAATCATTCTCAGATTTAATTTAGTCTTTAGCTGCAATGAGTTTCTAGGCTCTAAAGGTTTCTTCTGAAAAAATGTGCCAAATCTGAAACACAGATTCCCAATAATGTGCAATCTACTGAGTTCAGATGTTTAGAAGAAGTACAGTAAAACTGATTGTTGGTGAATTTCAGAGCTCCATAAATATAAGGTGAGGAGAACATATTGTTCACTGAACATATTGCAGCCTATATTTAGGGTCGATGTTAAAATAACATTATTAAAATACTTAATACATTTTGAAGGGGTGAAGGAACAAACAAATATCAATACACAGTATGTGATATTGCTTTTTGTGCCATAGTCTTAGGTGAGAACTCCTACAACTTAAATTATAGTACAACATACAATGCAAACAATCCCCACAGACATACACTGTATGGCCTTCATACAGCTACAGGAACATAAGATGTGTTGCTTCATTCATCCCTTATTGACTCTAGTTGTTGGGATGAGTGAGCATGGACATGTCATTGGGGTTATGAAGTGGTGTCCTCTTTCAAAGGTTACGTCCAAGTTAGTTTATATAGAGTAAGTATGTATGTAAAAATCACTTTTAACAAGTTTTAAAGGTAGTAGATGGAATTAAGAACCCAGTCAGTGTACTTTATTAAATATAAATTTATATATTTCATCCTTCCCCAAATGCATTTGTAAAAAGTATAGTATTTTACAAATGAATTTGTGTAGCACTAAGTTTGTGCTTGATGAAAGCATGAAATAACTACATTTAGAATGTATTTTCAGTTTATATAGACATGTCAGTCTATTTATAGAATACTTTACATGAAATAAATATATTTTAAATACAATTAAGTATATTTATTTTTCACTATAGTAGCACTGACCTCACAACCTCACCTAACATACTATTTTATGCGAGATGATACTACCTTAACATTTAAATAGTCTTCTTAAGTTATTGTTGTTATTGTCTAGATTTGTGTACATGCTCAATGCACAGACAGGCTCTCGCACCAGAGAGAGAGAGACAGAGAGAGAGAGGAGTCTAGAAGCAGAAACACCTGCAGCCCCCCAATCCCAGAAACCCTTCCGAAAAACAGTACAGCTACGACCCCAGCTGAGAAACAGCCAGTGAAAACAAAGGCTGACATTGGCATTTTCTTGGATTCCAAGGGGAAGTTCATATAAGGAGAAAGACTGATAAGTTTCCAGGCCGTAAAACAACAAAACTCTGGTGCGAGGGTTTTGGCACGCCCTCACATATCATCATACACACAGGCAGTGTTGGGAAGGTTACTTTGGAAATGTAATAGGTTACAGATTACAAGTTACCCTGTTTAAAATGTAATAGTAGTGTAACTTTTTCAATTACTTTATTAAAGTAATGTAACTAATTACTTTTGAGTACTTTTTGATTACTTTTTTTTAATTAAAGAATAATAAATAAAAGCATATACATCAACTTAAATACAGTTATCTAATAAGCATGTGACGTATTCTGTGTAATAAACTCCTGAAACATTGGTGTTTTTTTTTAAACTGCTGTCTCTTTGTATATGGTGATAGTTTTCTCAAAATAAGTAAAATGCACATGAAGTGACACAAAGCAGTTCTAGAAATTATGTTTATGTGCTCGTGTACTCCTATATTGAGGCGGCAGAGGTTGAAAACACTGCGAGCTTCAGCAGGCCTATGTGTAGTAAATGAAACCATGTCTTTGCCATTCATTTACAGCAGGGGCGGACTGGAAAAAAATTCGGACTGGAAAATTCAAACTCATACAAACAAATTCATGGACAAAACTATTTTTTGTATGGACCTGACATAAAAAAAGGTTTAAATCTTTAATTTGGGGACATGCTAAATAATTAAAAGTTCTCTCCTGAACTGCACCTTCACTTCCATTTTTCTCTCCAGTCTCTTTATTTTGCCCTGTTATCCATCTCTCTCATGACTTTAATACTCAAGATTGAACAAAACTATACTTTACAATACAATACTCTACAATACTACAATATCTTTATAGAAAATCCTAATACTGTACACGAGTCATGTTTTTCCCTTACAAAAATTAACCTTGCTTTTATTAGCCTATATAAATGTAAAATAACCTTGTTTTGTTTTTGTTAGTTTTTTTTGCAAATGGATTTGTATTTATTTTTAAATAAATACATTTGTAAAATAATTTTACATTTTTGGTTACCACATTTAAACAATAGTAACCATTTTCTCTGGATTTATAGTTAAATATTAAAATGTTAATTTTCGTATGGGTTGTGTTGTTGTCTGTCGTAGCTCCCCCTAAACCTATAAAAAAAATCGGAATTTTTTTCAGCTAAATTACTACTATAACATTACAACAGATAATAATGATGTCCTTTATATAGTATTTTGAGTGATGACTGGTGAGCAACGTGCTGCTGCTTGATTAAATAAAATAAAATAAAAAAAGACAAAAAAAAGCATCTTTACAGATGAAACTGACCTGAAACCCTGAACAGTAGTTCTGCTTCTCTGCTCCAGCTGTGCGCTTCCACAGTGCACTTTATTCTCTCTCTCTCTCTCTCTCTCTCTCTCTCTCTCTCTCTCTCTAGCATTGATTACTCCGAGTCTGATCCAAACCGTTTGGCGGAGGCGCGGAGAGCGCGCGAGTCATGACTAACAATTCATGACTTATTAGAGATTTAATTATCAAATGGCGGATTCGCAAATGATCGCTTTAGTACATTCGGCAGGCAATTATACAATAATGATATTAAATAGCGGGGCAAAATCGGCTGCCAGGCCACCGGGAATTGTCCCGGTTCTCCCGGTGTCCAGTCCGCGCCTGATTTCCACAGACACGCAGAATGTGCAAGTCATATATTGCATTTTTGGGGCTTTATATTCACAGACACTAGTCCATGTCATGTTTTGATTCAAGTGTACTGACCTACTTTTGATTTAGTCATCCAAAATGTGGCATATTCCGTCCGCGTTAGGCATTCCGTTTTTATGACTGGATTCTACGAACCAGACTGTATTTCCGCATCCCGGAAATTATTAGGGCGGTATGTCTCAGAATAGTCAGTGCAATTTGGGAAAGAAATCAGTTAAATCTGTATGTGGATGTGTGTAAATATTCAAATGTAATCCCCTTTGTAATCGTTAAAAATTTCATAAGTAACTGTAATTTAATTACTCATTTTTTCATAGTAACTGTAACTAATTACAGTTACAATAATTTTGTAATTAAATTACATAACGCCGTTACATGTAACTAGTTACTCCCCAACACTGGTCACAGTGCTGTTCATGATGGTGAGTGGGGGGAGTGCAGGGGGGTTTGACTCGAATCTGTCCCTTAATGAGGTTGATGACTGTAGTGTCATCTGCAAACTTCAGGAGCTTGACAGAGGGGGATTAACAAGTGTAGAAGCACCTAATCCCGATCAAAAGCCTAAAACAGATATTTCCTGAAAAGTTATATCTCAATTCTGATTGGTTGATTGTAATGTTGTTCCAGGATCAACAAGGATGTTGATCCAGGAAAATGTTGTACTTGGTGAAATCATGCTCACCGTGTGAGCAGCAACCTGCAAAAGTTATTCTGTAGCATAATAAATGCTCGACAATTAGACTTCATCACCACACACAATGTACTGAGCAGAATTGGATTACGGTATCATATCAGATCTGACCACATCTATACATAACATACTCTAATTGAAAAACATGTTAACAAAGATAAAGGTAAAACATATGGATGCTTTATTGACTTTAAAAAAGCTTTTGATTCAATTTGGCACCAATAACTATTTTACAAAATTATAGAAAGTGTCATAGGATGTAAAACCTATGACCTTATCAAATCAATGTAAACTTAAAAAAATGTGGCGTAAAAATCAGCACCAGTATGTAGAGTCTACTATGCAATAAAACAGCAATGTCCTATAGAAATCCCAATTAGAATTTGGCTGAAAATGTTAGAATCAGTTACTTAGCCCATTCCCCAGAGAAATCCAAATCAATATTTCACCAAACGGAAAAAATCGTCCAATTGAAACCCTGCATTCAGATCTCTGTAAAAATATATTGCACGTGCGTCAGCACACAGGATAAGGTCTTTGAGAAACTTATAAAAAACAATACGTGCCTCGGCCTGAATTTTTCACTCTGCAACTGGATTCTTGATTTCCTCACCGGCATACCTCAAGTGGTGAAAGTAGGTCAGTTCACCTCCAACTCCAATCACCCTGAACGTAGGAGCAGACATAACTGTGTGTCTTCCCACAGCTCCACATTTATTATCAAATTTGCTGATGGTACTGTGGTTCTGGGCCTCATTTCCAGCAATAATGAATCCACATAATTGGTAGAGAAACTCACATCATGGTGCCAGGACAATTGTCTCTTTATGAATGTGAGCTGATTGTGGACTTCAGGAAGAGACAGCAGTGGCCCTATACTCCTCTTATGATCATTGGGACCCCTGTAGAGAGGGTGAGCAGCTTCAAGTACCTTGGTGTAAACATCTCAGAGGACCTGACTTGGACTACCCACATTTAAACACAGGTTAGTAAAGCCAGGCAAAGACTGTACCATCTACGACAGCTGAGGAAATTCCAGGTTTCACCAGCAATCCTGAAAACTTTCTATTCAGGAGCCATAAAAAGTGTATTGACTCAGTGTATCTCAGTGTGGTATGGGAACAGCTCTAGTGAAGACTGCAAAGCCCTGCAGAGAGTTGTGCGCTTAGCTGAGCACATCTCAGGGTCTGCTCTACCCTATCCAGCAGGACATCTACCTCAAATGCTGAAAATGCAGAGCTGTTAAAATCATTAAGGACTCTATAACCACCCTGGTAAATGTCTTTTCATCGGACTGCCATCTGATAAGCTCTTCCGTAGCTTGAAGGCAAAAACCGAGAGACTTAGGAGGAGCTTCTTCCCCCAGGCCATCAGGCTCCTAAACTCAAACTCAGTCTCTCATGACTTCACTTAATTATCAGTAAGATACTTAATATACTTGAATTGTCACTAGCACAAAGCATTTTCTATCATTTGTTCATTTTTTACTATTTTTTTTATTACCTCTATTGCTGCTATGCAAATAGCCTGTACAACCTTTTGCACATTCTTCTCTTGTACATTCCTGCTCATAATATTTATTAAGTCTACAGTATACTGTCCTGCACATTTTAGTTTATACTTTTTTATCTGACTTTTTTCATACCATATTTATATATAATTGTCTTGTGTTTGTATTATTTAATAATTGCACTGTCCATGGAGTGGACCTGACTTACATTTCACTGCTGGTAATATGCTCTCCATATAACAATGTATGTGTCAAATAAAAATCTGGAATATGGAATGTAAAAAAGAAAAAAAAAAAATCACATGAGCTATAAAAGCAGTCAGTTATGTCTATTAAGGTAAACAGCTGGGAAAGAAATTGCATGTTTATATTAGATCTGTGTGGCAGTAGCATAATATACAGCAAACAAAATCAATAAATCCACTGCTCTCTTGTCTCCTCGGAGGCTGGGACTCTAAACAGTGTTCTGTGCTTGTCAGTGCAGCCAAAGGCAGAATTGTTAGCATGCTCTGCTTGAACTTTCACCATGGTGTTAGAACTGGTAGACCATTGGCAACTCAGTGGTGGGAAACGTTCTACTGTGCATGGATACGTGCAGATTTAAAAATATTTACTGGGTTGTTCGTTTTCATGGTTGGTAGATGACCCGAGTTTAGCACTTAAACAGAAAAATTCAGATTTTCATATGATGTCACTTTTAATAATAAAACAAATTTACTGTTAGATTTCATATTTAAGAAACCTTAAATGTATTTTCTCTTATAAAATCTCCATTAAATCCAAATCAAGCCCTAGATTTCTCATACCATTGTAACATGCAGACTCTGAGACAGAAGGTTAGTATGAACTGGTATGATTTATTGAAACAAGAGAGCAATGAGAATGAAGGGGAGATCAACAGGTGAGCAGATCCGTCAAGGAGATAGTTACTTAGAGATGGAATGCGTGGTTGATCTCTTACAGGAGAACTGAAAGGCCGACAGATAGGGTGATAGGGGCACACACCTCAGTGACGATGTAGGAGTATTCTTGGCAGGAGATCTGAGGAGAAATTCGCTGGAGAAAAGGACATACTCGCTGGAGAAGAGGAGATATTCACTGGAGAGAAGGTAAATAGACTGGTAAGTCGATGCTAGTAACTAGACCAGAGGCAGATTCCACTGTGTAGTCACAAGATCGGACAACTAGTGAGACTGAGGTGCATGCTTATATGTGGTGGTTGATGGGTGAGTGAATTACCAACAGGTGCCAGTGATTAAAACTCAGGAGATGGGGTGTGCTATGATTGGCTGGGAAATGAGCCTGAGCACTCTGTGACAACCATATGGAGTTTTGCCAGTATTGTGATTTTCCTTACCTGATTTCAGGGGCATTATGCACTCATTATTTTTGAGGGAGCACAAATTGGGTGGTCGGGGGGTTGTCTTGTGACAACAGATATGGGTGTGATGCCATAACATATTTTTAATATGACTGAGTTTATATGTGAATATAACATTGAAAATTAAAGTGAATAAAAACATTGCAAGTTGGGCTACTAATAACAATTTCATTGTACAGAAAGAGAGCAAAGAAAATTTACTTTATACATTTTCCCTGAAAATCTACTTCAGATACTCTCAAAAACTACTATTAAAATCACTTACACAGTTTACACATGCAATTAACATCTTACATATATGTACACACATTTGCACTTTGTTGTATAGCTATGTGTTCTGTTCTAGACTAACTGAGACTTGTCACGGCATGGTCTGATTGCTTCTATTGTTCTCATTTGTAAGTCGCTTTAGATAAAAGCGTCAGCTAAATTATTAAAATGTAACTGTTAAATGTCGTTTCTGATGAGAGAATTCGCCAGAAAGAGGTATTCAGTCAGTGAGCGAATGAAGAAAACATCTGCATTTTAGCGATGACTCATCTGAACACCTCTGATTATTCCATGCATTCATTAGCTCAGTAGCATTGTGTATGATTGGCTATAATACACACTCCTGTAAACACGCATCTACATCTAGCTTAGCACCAGCCAGCAAATGCAGATTTGAATTTAGCACCTTATTATATTCAAGGATTCAAACCGTTTATTGTCATATATATATATATATATATATATATATGCGAGGATAGAGTAGAATTATAGTATATGATATCTATACATTCAAATGTACAGTACAGTAACTTATGTGAAAAAAAACAATAATGCAGTAACGTACAAATTGAGTGCAACTACATGATAACAGTAGCACCAGTAACATTAACAGATGTGAAAATTGAGATGAGGCAATAATAACAGCAATAACATTACAAATGTTCAATGAGATTAAACTATTTGAACCAATTGTTCTCTGAGATAGATAAGTCCACTAGCTAGCTACCTTTTTAAGAGTCTACCTGTATATGACGCGCTGAATGATTTAAATCACACAGGTGTGATTGTATTAAATATAGAAAATATTTATTAATGTACGTTCTGCATTTGTTTGGCTCTTAAAAGTCCTGCAGCAGCCCTGCATTAACCCTCTAGAGTCGATTAACGCATATACGCATTATGAGGCATTTTCTCCTGATAACCCAGAAAAGAACTTAAATTACACTTACACTTTCAGTTTTAATCGTACAGATAAGAGCAATACATCAATCGAATCTGTAAAGGGTTTACTTTTTTTGTATAAAGACATAATAACAACAAAACTATGTGCATTTATAAAATAAACATAACAAACAAGGTGTGCTGTCTGCAGCCTTTGTCTGCGCTGATCTTAATTTACAAACGTATCATTAAAATGAACTGTAACTCTGTGAATACTCAACGAAGAGACATGAGAGAGATATCCATAGAAAGCCTGACATGTCTACTTTTAAACAAATATTCTGTGATAAAGTAATCATATGAAAACAACGCGATGTCCATTTTTCACATCTCTCTTCATTATATCTATATGTGACCACGCCCCCGCGCTGAACGCTCTATTTCAGATTCTAATGTTTCACTGAAGCGTGCGGCTTGAATACGCCCACACAACAGAAGACAACACAGCTAGACTGTTCAAGTTTTTTTATTTTACTGTTTGCTTTAAAATGAGAGGAATAGGACATAATTCACCCCAAAAAGATGTGATGTGGTTGAGGATTTGAGATTTGGATTTCCTCAGTAAAAAAAGAATGAAGCACTTTATTCAGCCGAGATCATAAACATGAGTAAGTCTCTTTATATTTATTTATATACTTGTACTAGTTTTCACATAACGTTTAAACATTTTACTAGTGTAAGGAATCCTTAACTGGACTGCTATTTTCCTCCTGGTCGGCAGGTGGCGACCCTCACCAGATTCCTGCTGAACACTACCACTAATTATGCCTGATGCATCACACCTGTGTCTTGCCCTATTTAAGTGTGTTTGTGCCATGCCTTATTGTTCAGTCTTGAGCCTATGTTACCTGTTGCAAGCTAAGTCTGTTAAAGTTAAAGTTTAAGTCTTTGGACCCTTGTGTCTATTTTTCTTTGTACTGTTTTTTGGAAGCACGACTGCTCTTGTTTTGTTGCACCTTTTATTAGTAAAGCTTTGTCTTGTTGAAGACCCACGACTCCTGGCCATTTGATCATCCCTGCTCTTGGATTCATTTAGTGGGGAGTTAGCTCAATCCATTAACTCAGTGACTTTGGACCCAACAGACCTGGGTTCAATCCCCACCTGGAACAGCCCCGTTACAGCAAGACTGAACCAGAAGACATGAATCCAGCGGAGGAGAGTCCACCACCATCTAATGTGGATCGTATTCTGTCTGCCATATCAGGGCAAGCTGCTGCCATTCAGCAACATGAGCAGATCCTTACCGAGATTCTTCAACAATTAAATCTTCAGGCTCCAGCCTCTTTGTCACAAGAGCCTCAGCTGTCACATGGTAATCCTTCTCAAGCAGTGGTAGCCGCCCTGTCAGAACCCAAATTACCAGCACCAGAACGATTTGATGGCAGTCCCGAGAAGTGTCGTGGGTTCGTCACTCAGTGCACCCTAATATTTCAGTTACAACCTGGCAGCTTCCCCACAGAGAGTAGCAAAGTTGCTTACATCATTACCCTTCTTACTGGCAAGGCTTTAGACTGGGCCTCGTCTTTGTGGGACCAACAGGGACCACTCACTGCAAACAGTGGCAGCTTCATTGCTGAAATGAAGAAAGTCTTCCAGCATCCAGCCAGCACAGGTGATGTGGACTACCGTTTGACTCTCTTAAGGCACTCGAAGCGTGGCGGAGTTTGCCATTGAGTTTCGTACCTTAGCTTCAGAGAGTGGCTGGGACCAGCGAGCTTTAAGGGCCACATTCCACCAGGCCTTGTCTCCGGAACTTAAGGATGAGTTGGCTTTTAGAGACCCTTCTCCAGATTTGGAATCTTTAATTGAGGTGGCTATCCGAATAGATCATCGTCTCCGAGAACGACAACAGGAACGACGTCGGGAGACCAGTGTGTATCGTCCTCAGGAATTTTCCAATACTTTTGAACCACTCGGGAAACCCAGTGATCTAGAGGAACCCATGCAGCTGGGTTGAACCAGATTAACCCAGACAGAAAGGGATCGACGGATGAGGGAGTGACGCCGTCTGTACTGTGGAAAGTCTGGCCATTTCCGCTCCAACTGTCCTGAATCGTCGGGAAAAGCCATTTCTCGTCCAGGAAAGGGGGAACTGGAACGAGAGTAGATATCTTCCCTCATCCTACAACCTCTATCCAAGTCACTATCCAAGCCACCATCTTCCACAACAACCAGAATCACCAGCTTGGTGCTTTCATCGACTCTGGGGCTGCTGGGAACTTTTTGGACCTAGATGTAGCCAGACGTTTGGGCATTCCTTCCAGGCTCCTCCAGAAGCCTCTAACCATCACCGCTCTCGACGGCAGACCACTGGGGTCGGGACAGTTTAGTCACTGCACTTCGTTTATTCAATTTGAAGTCGGGGGTCACAAGGAACTAATACAGTTTTTTCTTATCCAGTTACCAGAACTCCCCTTAGTTCTTGGATTTCCATGGCTAACTTGTCACAACCCAAATATTGACTGGTCTAGAGGCGTAGTTAAAGGTTGGGGAACTAACTGTTGTGTTTCTGCTCTTTCTTTTTGCCGTTCTACTGAGAAACTGGAGGTATGCCCAGAGCCAATGACGACACTATCCAGGTGCCTTGCCAATCTCAATCCAGACAGGTCTGATACTCAAGAGCTACCCGTATCTCAGGGTGAAATGCTGGGCACTTCGCGGTGGCAGATTTAAACTGAGTCGCCTCAAGTTCCCCAGGCCATGGATGCACTGCAGCTTCCCATTTCGAAGACCCAGAGTATTATGCCTCCTGTGTGTCTCCCTGATCTGTCCAGAGTATGCTGACCTCAAGGAAGTCTTCAGCAAGTCCCGAGCCACCTCCCTTCCCCCCAACAGACCATATGACTGTGCCATAGACTTGGTTCCTGGAGCATGCCCACCGCGGGGTAGGCTTTACTCTCTCTCTGCCCCAGAGAGGACCGCCATGGAGAAGTACCTCAAGGAAGCCTTGGATAATGGTTTTATTCGTACTTCAACCTCACCTGCTGGAGCAGGGTTTTTTCTTTGTTGAGAAGAAGGATGGTGACCTCAGGCCTTGCATCGACTACAGGGGTCTCAACCGCATCATCATTAAGAATCGCTACCCCCTGCCCCTGATGACCTCTGCATTTGAGATCCTGCAAGGTGCCACCATATTCACTAAATTAGATCTCCGAAATGCCTACCATCTGGACAGGATTCGAGAAGGGGACGAGTGGAAGACTGCTTTCAACACCCCGACGGGCCACTATGAGTACAGGGTAATGCCCTTTGGCCTGGTCAATGCCCCAGCTTTCTTCCAGGTGCTGATTAATGATGTCTTACGGGAGATGCTGAACAAGTTCGTTTTTGTCTACCTTGACGATATCCTTATTTTCTCACGCAACTATCAAGAACACATTCAACATGTTCGACAGGTCCTGTCCCAGTTACTTAAACACAGCCTCTTCGTCAAGTTGGAAAAGAGTGAATTTCATGTGTCTTCAACCCCATTTCTTGGCTTCATCATTTCCAAGGACAACATCCAGATGGATCCTGGCAAGGTGCGAGCAGTGCAGGAATGGCCTCAACCTAATTCCGTGAAGCAGGTACAACGTTTTCTTGGGTTTGCAAACTTTTATAGAAGATTTATTAGAAACTTCAGCTCTGTGGCAGAACCTCTCTCCGCACTCACCAAGAAGTCTGCCCGGTCATTCATGTGGACTGAGAAGGCCAATCAAGCTTTTAACAAGCTGAAGAGACTCTTTACATCTGCCCCTATCTTAACCCTTCCAGACCCAGAGTTGCCCTTTGTGGTGGAGGTTGACGCTTCTGATGTAGGGGTAGGGGCAGTCTTGTCCCAGAGAGCCAGGGTCGACAACAAGCTTCACCCATGCGCCTATCTGTCTGGACGACTAACTGCAGCAGAGAAGAATTATGATATTGGAAACCGAGAGCTGTTGGCAGTAAAGGTGGCTTTGGAGGAGTGGAGGCATTGGTTGGAAGGGGCCAAGCAACCATTCCTCATCTGGACAGACAACAGAAACCAAACCTACATTCAGATTCAAAATACATTCAAAATAAATCCAGTAGCTTACCGCCTACAGCTGCCCAGGTCCATGAGGATTCACCCAATGTTTCATGTCTCTCGGCTAAAGCCTGTTGTTTGTTCTTCTCTGTCCCCAGCTCACAAGACTGCCCCAGCTGCCCGTATTGTCGATGGACAACCAGCTTACACTGTGCGTAGGTTGGTGGATTCTCGTCAGGTCCGAGGAAAAGTACAGTATTTGGTCGACTGGGAGGGTTACGGCCCAGAGGAGCGCTCATGGGTGCCTGCTCGAGACATTCTGGACCCTACGCTCATTACGGATTTTCGTCGCACCCAAAGACTCCACCGAGTGAACGTCAGTAGCCGTTCTTAGAGGGGGGACTCCTGTAAGGAATGCTTAACTGGACTGCTATTTTCCTCCTGGTCGGCAGGTGGCGACCCTCACCAGATTCCTGCTGAACACTACCACTCATTATGCCTGATGCATCACACCTGTGTCTTGCCCTATTTAAGTGTGTTTGTGCCATGCCTTATTGTTCAGTCTTGAGCCTATGTTACCTGTTGCAAGCTAAGTCTGTTAAAGTTTAAGTCTTTGGACCCTTGTGTCTATTTTTCTTTGTACTGTTTTTTTGTAAGCATGACTTCTCTTGTTTTGTTGCACCTTCTATTAGTAAAGCTTTGTCTTGTTGAAGACCCACGACTCCTGGCCATTTGATCATCCCTGCTCTTGGATTCATTTAGTGGGGAGTTATCTCAATCCATTAACTCAGTGACTTTGGACCCAACAGACCCGGGTTCAATCCCCACCTAGAACAGCCCCGTTACAACTAGTTAGACTTTATCCAAAGACTTTTTCCAAACTATAATTCCTGACTAAATGTATAATCAAGTGAAACATTATGACGTTTCAATAACAATATACAATACTATACCATTCAAAATCTTGATGTAAATAATATAAATTTTACAAATAAATGTAACTTTAACAAACAATGCTGTTCTTTCTATTTAACCCACCCCCCCCCAAAAAAAAAACCTGAAAAAAATATTCTCAGCTCTTTTCAACATTAATAATAATAGTAACAAAGATTTGTTTTTTTTGTTTTTTGTGTGTAGAAAATCAGATTGTTAAAAGGATTTCTGAAGGATTGTGTGACTGGAGTATTGATGCAAAAAAATCTCTTTGAAAGACAGCTTTGATTGTTCCTAATAAACTGATTATCTGCACTCGCAAGTGAATATTAAATTATGTTGTGGGATAATTAAATATATTCTAAATAAACTACAAAATAAAATTATATATTTATTTTGTCCTCACATTCTTTCTTGTAACTCTTCCCTCACAGTGACACAGCTGACTTAGAGGCTCATTATGCAGCTCATTATGCAGCTCATTATGCAGGTCTTTGTCTTCTCTGGTGTAAATCACAATGATATTCATGATAGTTGATGCCTACTCACATATGACTTTTACCAACAAAAAGTGTCTTAGAAAATTTTATTGTTTTCTGTGAGTGGGTAAAGAAGATGATTTTCACATCATTTAGAAAGAAAAAATCTAGGCTACAAGCTCCAGTTCTCAAAAGTCACGGGAACCAATGTTCTGTATGTGTTTTATCGCCTTATTCAAGTGATTTAACATTTTTAGTTTTTCACTAACCATGCATAACATTTTTTTTTTCTCAAAAACACAATCATGTACATACATGCTGCTCACATATTAGTATAGCCCAGTTTGTGCTGATTACAGTGAGATAAGACTTTAGCCATTTAGATATTTATAAGAAACTGAAAAAAGCACAAATGTCAGGGCACAACAAAACTTCTCCAGGTCCCAAAAATACCATTAGACTCCAGAGGGTTTTAAAGTAACTCATGCAGTGTCCTGACATGTGTTACAATGAATCAGTCTAGTTCAATCACTTCATGAAATGCCTGAATTGCTGCTAACAACATGTTCAGTATGTGTGGGAGAAATTTAGTTAGTATGAGTCGTGTTCTAAAACACTGCAATTCCAAAAGGCACTTCATTTCCCCCCACCTCTGTTTTCCTTCACTTCTAGATCTTTCTCCCCCATTGCTCATATTACATTTCAAGCAAACAGATGAATGATGTCATGGCTTGTGCTGTGAATGACTCATTCAACTGTGTGTGTGTGCCTGTGCTGCCCAGCATTTAATACAAAACACTGAATGAATCTGCAGTCTAGTGTTGGGATATTGCTTTAAGAGTTTACACTATGCACTTACATAAAGGACAACTGAAACCAAAACTGAAACATATATATTTATATTCCACTTTTCAAGGATGAGAACATGTTGTCATGCAACTGGTCCATGTTGCCACCTTCCTAAAACTGAGTGGCGTAGAGCATAGACCAAAGAGGCAACTGAACTAATGCTTTGTCTGGAAAAAGAAAAAGAAAATCTGGTGTCTGTTGTTACTGTGTGAAAGAGTACATTTCTAGAGTGCATACATTAGCCAGGGCACAATTTTAGATCATATTGTGAAACTGATGCTAAAGGAGTTAATTATGTTGCATATCATATACACAATTCAGTGTAACTAAATGTCTCTTACTCCATCATTTGTTGTTCTTCATAAGAATTGTAGTTTTGATTTGAGCAATTTCCCTGCTGTAGGCTATTGGCTGTGGTAATTTGAAGGCGGCAACAGCTGTTTTCACTGTAGTATCTTAGACTGTGTATGTCTTTGTAACAATCGGCTTCATTGCAAAATCATAGCGCTGTATGCGCCAAGAAGTGGGTTGACTGGGTACTCGGTACCACCGGTACTTAAAGAAACCTGGTACCGTGACAGTTTCATTTTTTTAGTACCGACTTGGTACCTAAGTACCGGGTCTTTTGACAACTCTACTTGCATATAATTTGCTGAAGTATTGTAATGCATATTTGGCTAGCTGTACGGGGAAGGGCTCTGTACTCAGGAATGGCCCGAACCTACAGTACCCCCCATACAAGTGTATAAGGTTCGCCATAAGGAACCATACCACCAAAGTTAAATTGTGTTCAATAAACTCAAGTAACTTGCCAAAGTGGTCCTGTCTGAACTTATTGTCACCTCACATCAATCTTTTATCTGTTTCCCTACAACCCTATTATGTACCAAGATAGTTCCCACAGCTGTTTGTACTGCTTGTTTATATTCACCTGAAGGCTAATGTTGATAGGCAACTAGAATTGTTGCAAAAACTTTGCAAAGACTTAAAATGATGACGCTGGATGCACCAAACTTCATTATAGGGGATTTTAATCATTGTAAAATGGGGAAGTCCTTGAGTGTTTTTTATCAGTATGCAACCTGTTTTAGACCTTATAAGAAATGTCTTGATCTTTGCTATGGATCTGTGAAAGGAGCATTTAAATCTTTTTGTAGAGCTCCCTTAGGTATGTCAGATCATTATGTGGTGTACCCCAACACCAGCAACGGCCCTTTTCAGAAAGTTCTTTAAACCGGAGGTGTGAAAAAGCACCTCTGAAACAGGGGGTTTCATGACCCTTTAAGAAGGATCTTAAATTGGCAAGGCTTAATAACAAGGATAAAGGTTTTAATCTTCATCTTCTTTTAAAAAAGCTTCCTTTGAGCAAAACAGCACAAGTGTTGATAGGGAGACATTCTTAAAACTTTTCTGGGGTGTTAAAGAGAGGAAAAGTCCAGGCCCTGAATGTATTGGATGCCGTATTATAAAATTTTATTTTTATTTTTAGTATGTCACTGAACCTTCATAAGGTTCCTCATCTCTGTAAGGAAACTATAATTGTACCTGTGCCTAAGAATCATTTACCAAAGTGTTTAAATTAGTACAGGCCAGAAGCACTTACCTCTTTGATTATGGAAACATTTGGGAAGGTTGTGAAGGATAAGCTTTTGACCATGGTTCAACAAAATTTATCTTATGTTTCAGTTTGCTTACAGGTCTGTTAGGGATGTTGATGATGTGATAAGTATTCTATTAAACATGATTTTAGCACATCTTGAAGGTGCAAAGACTTTTGTGCAATGTCCAATGATGAACTGCCTTTAACTATCATTTTTGCATTATTGACGCGGTTTTCCTAATGAATGTTGTTCAGTTGCTTTGACGCAATTTATTTTGTTTAAAGCGCTATATAAATAAAGGTGACATGTGCAATTAGTTTTTGTAGATTTTTCATCTGCCTTTAGCTGTATCCAGCCTCATATCTTAGCAGAAAGGTTAAATAGGATTTAATATTGATTCTGGGCTGATAAGGTTGGTGGAGAGTTCCTGCCTCAAGTGGAGGAGTTCAGGTATCTTGGGGTCTTGTTCACAAGTGAGGGAAGGATGGAACGGGATATTGACAGATGGATCGGTGCAGCTTCTGCAGTAATGCGGTCGCTGTACCGGTCTGTCGTGGTGAAGAAGGAGCTGAGCTGTAATGCAAAGCTCTTGGTTTAATGGTCAATCTACGTTCCTACTCTCACCTATGGTCATGAGCTGTGGGTCATGACCGAAAGGACAAGATCCCGGATACAGGCGGCCGAAATGAGCTTTCTCCGTAGGGTGGCTGGGCGCTCCCTTAGAGATAGGGTGAGAAGCTGGGAAGGCATCCAGGAAGCATCCGAAGTAGATGCCCAAGCCACCTCAGCTGGCTCCTCTCGATGTGGAGGAGCAACGGCTCTACTCTGAGCTCCTCCACATCGAGAGGAGCCAGCGTGCCTGGTGTTCCAGGCACGTCCCACTGGGAGGAGGCCCCGGGGAAGACCTAGGACACTCTGGAGGGACTATGTCTCCCGGCTGGCCTGGGAACGCCTCGGGGTCCCCCTGGAAGAGCTGGAGGAAGTGGCTAGGGAGAGGGAAGTCTGGGTGTCTCTGCTTAGACTGTTGCCCCCGCGACCCGGCCCCGGATAAGCGGAAGATGATGGATGGATGGATGGGCTGATAAGTTGGCTGACAGATTTTTTTAACTAATAGGCCTTAACGTGTGAAAGTAAACAAAGTTTTATCTGATATACTTTTTTCTTCATCTGGTTCACCAGGATGTGTTCTTTCACCTCTTTTATTTGTCCTTTACATTAATGAATGTCAAACACAAGTTGAGAGGTATCATATCATCAAGTTTGCGGATGAGTCAGTGATTTTTTTTCCCCTTTAAACAGTGAGGATCTTGATCATGGTCCTGTACTGACAGATTTTATAGACTGGTGTAAATTGTTCTTTCTGGACAGTAATTAAATTCAAGTTTTTCAATTCAAGTTTATTTGTTTACATTATAATCCTCTATGTCCGCAATGTTCTCAAAACTCAGGCAATTTGATAATACCTAGAATATCAAAATCAACTGCGGGCGGCAGATCCTTTTCCTATTTGGCGCCTAAACTCTGGAATAACCTACTTAACATTATTCGGGAGGCAGACACACTCTTGCAGTTTAAATCTAGATTAAAGACCAATCTCTTTAACCTGGTTTACACATAACATACTAATATGCTTTTAATATCCAAATCCGTTAACCCTCTGGAGTCTAAGGGTATTTTTGGGGCCTGGAGAAGTTTTGTCATGCCCTGACATTTGTGCTTTTTTCAGTTTCTTATAAATATCTAAATGGGTAAAGACTAATCTCACTGTAATCAGCACAAACTGGGCTGTAATAATATGTGAAATGCATGTATGTACATGATTGTGTTTTTGAGAAAAAAAATATTATGCGTGGTTAGTGAAAAACTAACTAACTAAGACTAACTAAGGATTTTTAGGCTGCATTAATTAGGTAAACCGGAAACACTTCCCATAACACCCTATGTACTTGCTACATCATTAGAAGAATGGCATCTACACTAATATTTGTCTGTTTCTCTCTTATTCCGAGGTCACCGTAGCCACCAGATCCAGTCTGTATCCAGATCAGAGGGTCACTGCAGTCACCCGGATCCAGTACGTATCCAGACCAGATGGTGGATCAGCACCTAGAAGGGACCTCTACTGCCCTGAAAGACAGCGGAGACCAGGACAACTAGAGCCCCAGATACAGATCCCCTGTAAAGAACTTGTCTCAGAGGACCACCAGGACAAGACCACAGGAAACAGATGATTCTTCTGCACAATCTGACTTTGCTGCAGCCTGGAACTGAACTACTGGTTTCGTCTGGTCAGAGGAGAACTGGCCCCCCAACTGAGCCTGGTTTCTCCCAAGGTTTTTTTCTCCATTCTGTCACCGATGGTATTTCGGTTCCTTGCCGCTGTCACCTCTGGCTTGCTTAGTTGGGGTCACTTCATCTACAGCGATATCGTTGACTTGATTGCAAATAAATGCACAGACACTATTTAACTGAACAGAGATGACATCACTGAATTCAATGATGAACTGCCTTTAACTGTCATTTTGCATTATTGACACACTGTTTTCCTAATGAATGATGTTCAGTTGCTTTGACACAATGTATTTTGTTTAAAGCGCTATATAAATAAAGGTGACTTGACTTGACTTGTACTGTGCTTTTTACGATACAAATAATTACAAAGCAACTTTACAGAAAATTACATTTCTACAATATTTAGTAGTAGCTTATAAGTGGTGACTGTCAGTTTGTGTGCATATGACAGGATTTTTTCAGAAAAATTAATACATTTTAAACAACAGTAAGAAATACTCAACCAACTCTCCAATCATTACTCATTTGAATCTTATGCGTTCATTTGTAGGTTGTGGTAATTTACTGCTCTCCTGGGCAGCCTGGAGGATGGCAGTGTACTTTTAGTCTTTTGCAACTAAAAATGCTTGTAGAGTTTTTATTTTCTCATGTGGTTTCTTTGCTGTGGTTAATTCCTCAGTATGAGAATAAAGAACTTTTGTAGATCTCTTACCCACCACACCAGAGACCTGAGTTCAAGCCTGGCTTCTGAGTCAGCCATGTACCTACAAGGACCTGTTGGCAGTGATTGCCAAACACGAGTCATCTTTCCAGTGCCATGAAAGTGCTATCAGCCATCATGAGAAGCTAATGACCAAACACTCTCAACTCCTGGCCGATGTGTTGGGTTCCATCTGCCAGCCCTTTGAATGGCTCCCCGGGCACTTCCACTCCCTCTGTTTCACCCTTAAGTGGCAACGGGCCTACTTCAGTGGCAGAGCCTTACCAAATCCCAAGCCCTTGATCCTGCCAGGATTTCCTCACCCAATGCTCCCTGATCTTCAGCCTTCAACCTTCAAGTTTTCCCAATGACTGCTCCAAGATTGCTTACATAATTACCCTTCTCTCAAACAAGATGCTCTACTATGCC